>NW_025320746.1:0-59919 GCF_019176455.1 Solea senegalensis
CAGGTCGTAGAATTTGCCTCTAATCGTCGTCTTAATTGATCTTATTTTGGAGTGTTTTTGTTTGAATGACATGAAGCAAAGTTTTAGTTTTTGAGGGAATCGAGGATTTGCGTTCATTGCTATAAGAAATTGATTATGAATAAAGTGCCACGCTTCAAATTAAAACCCTCTGCTCTTCATAGAAGCCCAGATCCAATATTCAAAATAACTGATACTGTTTCAGGTTGAGATATTTCAGAGAGGTTGTACTTTTTCTTTGTACTGTATATGGCTCACTCTGAATACTGTAAGTTCACTCTCCTGACTGCTAATGTACTTTTAAGTGCCTTCTTTAATAAATTTGATACATTTACAATATGTGCCCGTGTTTGCGTGAGACTAAAGAAAACATGCCTACGAAAGGTGGAAAAGTTCACGAATGGCGCGTTTCCATCATGGTACAGTTCGGTTCATCAGATAAGTTCATCGACTTAGTGCAAGAAGCAAATATCGCTACACAAATGGATGGAGGTCTCAGGTTCTCAGTCATCTTCTGTGCTTAGTTATTTATGTTTGAAGGCGTTTAATCTAAGTTAATCTTCAGTTCATGATAGATGGAAGCAGCAGCGAAACGCTACCATGTCCACTGTGATGTTTTTTAACAAATTGAGCCTGTTTATCTTATTTTCTAAGTACTACTCGGCTTTAGTTTCCACTGCCAGCACTGTAACCTATATATTTTTTTGTTTTTCTGATGAAAATGACCAAAAATAAAAGTACATTTTCAAGTAGTTATATGGGAATCCTGGTTGTGTCTCCAATGAAGCTTCAAAGTAGCTGTGTGGGAAGACATTTTAAACAAATGATGTCTTATTTTTGTCTCACTGGTTCTCCGTTTCTTGTTTCCAACCACATTATTTTCAGTTGTGCTGTGCAGGCCTCGACTACTTCCTGCTGTATGTCACATTTGACACCTGCTGCTTTATGAAATTGTGGTCGCCAGCACCAGCACATAAAGAGGTGAAAATGTTTCTTCTTCTCAGCTGTTGGATTCTTGCAGGTAAGACGAATAAAATGTATATTATTTGCTTTTTGATATCTTTATACTCTACAGCAATGCTACTACAAAGCAGTATCTCACCTTTGTGTATGTTAAATATCTTTTGTCATGTTTAATGTTGCCTTTTACGATATTTATTGGGATTTTTTTTTTTTTTTTCAAATCAGGAATCATGGCAGTTGACCCAGCAAGGACATATTACCAAGCCACAAACAGCTCACTGTGTCTCCACGTTACAAAACCACCACCATATATGAGAAGTACGTGGATGTTCGGTAGTTACGTTATCGTCTCCGATTTAATATTCAACCCCCAATATCAAGAAAAAGTGGATTACCATCATGGAAACAAGACCCTGTGCATAAAAAACCTGACAAAGGCAGACACCGGCACCTATGCAATCAAAATCCAAGACATGACTTTTAAAGAAACAGAGGAGAACTACAGAGTCAATGTTCAAGGTAGGTTTCTCTTCAGATTGTGTTTGAATCTTCCATGTCTTAATGCTAAGACCTTTCTCTCAAACTTTCAGGGGTCGCCAAAGTGGATCATTTGCATTTTTGATTTGACAATTCCTGAATAAGTTATTTTTGCACCCAGGGAGCAATGGGGGAGAGCACTTAACCCTTCCAACCAGCAACCTTCCACTTATGAGCCTACTTCCTTTCCTCTTGGCCATGGTGCGCACCACTTACAGTATATTGATATATCTGACACAACGTTCCTGATTTCTCCAGGTTTCGGACCGGCACTAGGAAAAATTTCACTCTAAACATAACAATATTCAACTGTAAACTGTTTCAGCAGGAAGTGGCTGCACTTGGGTAGCAACTACTCCTTTTGCGCTATTTTTTCCTCCCTCATTTTGGACTCTTTAAACTTGAGTACTTCCATTTTCTGTCTTTCAATTTAGTCTTGATGTATATATTTCCTGGCTTGTCTTACTTTGAAGTTTCATTAGTCCCCTACTTCCTCTTTTACTTTGTATCTTGTCTTACATCCTGCCCTTGTCGTGTTCTCTGATTACCCACACCTGTTCCTGATTGAGTCCCTTGTCAGTGTCACTTCATCTCACTCCCAGCCTTGTGTTTGTTCCTTGTAAGTACTTTTGTTGCTACTGATGCTTGAAACAGAGACATAATGAAGTTGTTGAATGTTATTGCATAGTTGACTGAGACCACATGTTTTTTGCCTGCTGTATTTGCACTTTTAATACTTGATTTTTATCAGTGTTTGTGTTAAATGAGTGCTGCCCAAATTTCCTTACATTTACATCAATGATGGAATTTTTTCAGACACTTTGTTTGGTGGATTATTTCTTTGTTTTAACAGTACTTCTTGGCAATAAATCTCACAGTGTTTATTTCCCATTTGTAAGAAAAAGGCATTTCTGTGTGAGCAGCAGAGTTGAGTATGAGTGTTGTGCCCATGAAAAACTTCTCTGCCAATGCAGAGATTTTTTTAAAGTACCTCCGTACATTTTTTATTATTCTACTCATGACTTTTGTTTGGTGTCGTTTATTGGATAAGATAATTGAAGTTTAACAATGTAACTGTTTATTCACTGAACAAACACGGGCTTTAGTGGAAGAACCATACACGGCAGCATCTCCTTCAGTGGAAAAACAAGGGTCGTCATCATTAGAGGCAATCCCAAATCTGAACTCCATCCTCCAAGATGTTCCTCGCCCCCATAGAGCGGAGTTTATCAGAGACTACCTGCAGAATTTGGAAGGAGAGCGGATGAAATCTGACCTTGATCAATTGAACACTTGTGAGATCAGCTTGGATGTGCTGTTTGTGCCAGAGTGATCAACACAAACCCATTGGCTGACTGATGACAAATGTTGGTTGAAGTATGGGATGCCTTCCCACAGTGGTGTGTGACATGAGGAGGAGGTGCCAGGCTGTTTTGGACGTGGTTCCAATTTCCTTTTTTTGTTCGCCTTGGGCTATAACAAGTTCCCACCAAGGCCAGACCTGACCTCTGTGCAAAGTTTGAAAAATGTTATGCACAATAACCCTCTCAAAAATGACCGCAATGAATAATATCTGTTGCAGACGCTGTTCCGAGGCCCGTCATCGCCATGTCAGTGCTGCGATCGAACATGTCCGCACAATTCTGCAACTTTACAGTGAACTGCTCCGTCTGGGGTCGCTGGTTGTGGTCCATGTGTGACAAAGGTGGCTGCCACCCATCACAGAAGCTGTTCAGTGAGGTCAACATCACCGTCTCCATGAGCAACAGGGCCGTTGTCTGCAGTGGCAACAACCACGTCAGCACAAATCATGTTTCTGAAAACATGGCGACGATGTGTAAGTATCGACGTGTGGAGTTCTACTTATTTTCTGGATGTCTTAATAACTGAACAGTGGCGAAGCCCCGCAATGCATAAATCAGCATAGACTGTTTAAAAAAAAGTGCTGGTTTAGCTGGTGGACTGGTTGCTCTACGCTGGGTTTTCCAGAATTATCTTTCAAATACAGAATTAATCCTTATTTTATGTGATGGTTAGCAACCCTCGCTTATGATGTGTAGCTTCTGCGAGCGTCAAGTTGAAGTGGTGTTCCCACAGCGTAGGTGTGAAGTGAACATCAGTGGCTATACTTGCTAATATTAGCAAGCTATCAAAGAAAGAAAGAAAAGAAATACACACTTGATTCTGGGCTTTGATTCGTGTGTAGCTTCAGTTGTTGGCATGTTAGTGTGTATGTGTTTGACGTGTAGCTTCAATTGTTAGCATGTTAGTGTGTGTAGCTTCAATTGTTAGCATGTTAGTGTGTGTAGCTTCAGTCATTAGCATGTTAGTGTGTGTAGATTCAATTGTTGGCATGTTAGTGTGTGTGCTTCGTGTGTAGCTTCAGTCGTTAGCATGATAGTGTGTGTGTGTGTTTAATGTTTTGGTTTATTTTAGAAAACTAGAAAACCAAACTCCACTACTGTTTACGTGATTCTTTTTTTCTTCCCCCACCGTTGACATGTATGGGAAAAGACACATTTAATTATAGCTAATGTTGTGTTTTTAATGTCTTTGCAGGCTTCAGAAAAGATGACACCGAAAAAAGAGAGGCCATACTCACAAATGCGCTCCTCATAATTTCTGGAGCATGTGCTTGCTTCATAGTTCTGGTTTTTATAGTTTCTTATATAGTTAAGAAGCTTTGCTCAAAGTTTAAACTGAACCAGGTAAGCTAATTATTGATGTGTATATGTATGTATAGATATCTGTATATGTATGTATAGATATATGTGTATGTATGTGTGTGTGTGTGTGTGTGTGTGTGTGTGTATATATATATATATATACTGATGAAATTATATATCTTAAATTATGATTGATGATTATTATGTCCTCTGCAGGGTCCGTATTCCATGTAAATCTGCAATAATTGTCTGTCTGTTTTCAGAAATTTCCGAAGTTTTCCTGTCCTATTCTCCTGTCTTTACAATAAAATGTGTGTTTTTAAGGTGTTAACATTGTCTTTTTTTTGCTACTCAGCTTGAGGAACAGCCACAACATGAGCCCAGAACCTCGACCTCCTCATCCACTCCATCTGACGCCGCTTATGAAAACATCGATGACATAAACCCCATCCAAGACTCAAGATCCAGGACGAGTCAGAAAGTGGATACTGTCTATTGCTTTTCCATGCAGCCAATTAATGTGCCGGCTTCTCATGGAGGAGACGATGATAAAGGTACAAACGTGAAAAGCACTGGAGGTGCAACAGCGCCACAGTGTGTCGGCATGGAAGAAAAACAGCCCCCTGTGCAAATTTGCACAGTGTACAGTGAACTGCAAAAGCCCCGTAATCTGAAGCCACAGCACTGAAGTCTGAAGCCACTTACAACAAACTGTGCAGCTAATACGTCCACACGCCTTCAACTGATATTTGTGATGACTTTATCAGAGGATTAATCACATGCACTGAGGTCAGGAGCTGATGTGTGTGTGTGTGTGTGTGTTTGTATTTATATTTTTGTGAGGACCAAAAAAATTTACACCTGTGGGGACATTTTGTAACTAAAAAGGGCTTTTTCATGTTTAAGACCTTCTTTTAGAGTTATTTAGAATTGGGTTATGATTGGGGTAAGGGGCTATAAATGCCTTATGTCAAGGATGTGTCCTTACTAAGATATAAAAACAAGTGTTTGTGTGTGTGTGTGTGTGTGTGTTGGCACCACCTTAAGATGAAGTGAGAAACAGAGACCGATGGTTTTACTCCCTATTTGAGAGGGTGGCTTAGGGCTGAATAATGAATTGCAAATTTCAATCATGGCTTGCTGCAAGCTTCAATATTTACTAAAGCAAAATCAAAATAAATCATCCCTAGTGTGGCTGTTTGTTGTAATTATTATAATTATTAATGAGCTTTGGTTTGAGATGTTTTTTCATTTATAGAACATTAGTTTTGAGTTTGCTTTATTGTGTGTTTGTGTGTGTACATAGATATATAGAAGATATATTTTTTTAAATTATTTTATATTTGCTCTTTCTAAACAACAGAAATTCTAGATAAATATCAAACTGTTGTTTTCCCCAAAAAGTAGGACCTTTTTTTTTTTTTTTTTCCTCCAACGCTCCTCATTAGCCTAGATCCCTGATTGTGGCCCGATGAGGATTCGTTTTTGGTCTAGAATGCATTTTCAGGATTGTTTTATTAAATCAAATGTTAATGTTGTGAGACAGAGGTGTAGATATAGGGCTATAGACAAATACGTTTAACTGCTTACAAATTTTATCAGTGAAACTTTTACACCTTTTTATATAAACAAGCCACCATGTGTATCGTTGCATTCTTTTAGTACTATAGATGCACTTATGCCAACAACATTAACATTTCTCAATAAAAGAAAAATGACATAGTAATTTTACAATATTTTGTTCATGTTTTTGTTGCAGTTTTAAAAAAGGACCATATTTTGTATCACCTCAGGTGACCAGACCAGACAACGAGGGACGCCCGGTTAACAAAAAATGTGAAATGTTGATAGAAAGTCAATTTAACTTGAAAGATAAACACAGGATCGACTGTATGTTTGTAGTGTACAACTGGTGCTTCATAAAAAGGTTTATAGAACCCGTCCAAGGTTTAAAGGTATAACATAAGAAACAAGTAACTGCAGCCATCTTTTGTGGTTAGCTGTGGGCGACTGGACTTGCCTGAGTTAAGTTGAATACGTTTCACCTCTTTCATCCAAGTCTCTGCCTCTCAGGTGACACCCTAAGAACCCGTTTACACCTGCTGTCTGTATCTAGACCGGTATTGGCTTCAGGGGTTAAATACCTGGTTCTTCCCACTAGTTAGTCGGTACTAAAGAAGCCTCTTGGATGACTGCAGTCATAGTCTAAAAAGGTCCTTCTGCTGCTTCACCCATTTGTGGGTACTTTCCTTTTTCTTTGTTGTATTTTTCCGTCATTTTAGAAAAGCACAAATACGCAAAAGAGAAGAATTAGTCAAATACCGGTCCTCTGGGACAACACGCCATCAGCTTGCCATCATTTGTTTTTGAGATATTACCGTAGATGCAGGAGAAGAACAAGCTGTTTTAATGATACTTTTTGCGTTCTGGGACTGCACTGAGGATTCGAGCGTCGGGGGTCTCCGCTGAGTGGTCAAATTTCACGATGTTTGCTGTGATGCAGTAGTGTTTGCTGGGGAAGCTCATTTCAGGTCCCGTTACTGTACATAAATTCTTAAAATAAATTCTGCATATGAACAACTAGAACAAGGAAAGGCGATAATTAAAAAACTGTAAAACTGAAATGCTAAATTTATTTTATTTTACATTTTATGTGTACAAATGAAAATACCCTCGCAAACTGTGCGCCCGCCCATTTCTCCACTGAATCCCAGAGAAGCTGAGCCTCCGTGGGAGTGAAAACCCTTCGTTTGAGTGCCCTCAAACGAAGGGTTTGCTCGATATAAATAAAAAGTATGGGAAGGGGCCACGTGGTTGGTGTTGTGGTCAGACCCGAGTTTGCGACCCAGTCGAGACGAGGGCTTTTCTGCATAGTGAGTTTTCATGTTCTTCCCGTGTGTACGTGGGTTTTCTCCAGGTTCTCTGGTTTCCTCCCACAGTCCAAAAATATGCAGATTTGGGGATTAGGCAAATTGGATAAAAGTGGTAGAAGATGAATGGATTATAGATGGAGCTTTCAACGACGCGCAAATTTGCAGCACCATGTGACCTGAAAACGATAGCCTGAATGCAAGCGCTAATAGAGCCCAGAACTTTCTTTAGATAAACAAAGACAAAACCAAATTAATTCTCTTTCAGCGTTCTAGCTAATGCATGTTCGTGCATTACCCGTTACACTATGATTTGCGGCCGACGCGATATAATTGAAGACGTACGTTTTGACTGTATTTACTTATAATACTTATATAATGCCAGATCAAATGTGAAAAACTTTGTTTTTGGATATTGAGACAAACACTCAACCAAACGTCTTATACTGTTCAAATTTAACACGCAAAATCTGGTGTTCATGTACTACTACAACTGGTTTTTCTGAAAACTTGCAGTAAATTGTAAATATCTGCCAGATATTCTGTAAAAATGGGCCAAAGCACTTACTCACAGGACATCTGCAGCCCCTTTTTATGGTTCAAATGAGCAAACAAGTCCAGACAGACATTTTGAGGCTTAGGTGTTCAATGTGAAATTTAACACCTAAACCCGAACATCCTGTTTGTGTGACGTCTACTCACCATTTAGAGATGTGGTTTCACCACAGTCCACACTAATGCATACAACCAAATGAAAGCCACCTAATCTGATACAACAAGCCAAATTAAACAATATTAGAGGTTCATGAGTGATCCAAACGGACTCATATGGACTGGAAACTTGTGTGGTAAAAGTAAAGTAAACACGCCTGTGCATTACTGCGGTCAGATCTGCTCAAGACTTGTTCTGTGCAAAAGGGAAGGAAGCGCTCACAGCCCAGATTAGGTCAGAAGAAGAAGTCCAGCCTGTAGATGTTGTAATGATACTGCACTTCTGTTCCTCAAAGGAGATTAGCAGAGCGTCGGTTTTTGAACGTGAGGATGGAACAGACTTTGCTCTGCGTGCTGGGATTATTCTGTGAGTCGTTTTCCTTTCTCCGAGTCGCCCACTTATGCTTTAGTTTTAATCTTTTTTTTTTTGTCAGTTTGATCATGTCTGACTTTCTATTTTTCACTTAAAGCACTGAATCTTCTCTTCTACTGTGGACAAGCTAAAGGTAAGTCTCAACCTTTTCTTTTATTTGTGCTGATTTATTGATCTTTTGATACGCTATCTGTATCAATATGGGCTCCAATACTGATTTTCCAATACTTGGAACCTCGCCAGAGCAAGAACTAAAGAAAGTACCTGGTACCAGCTACTATGCTAGTGGAAACGCAACCCTTAAATGAGATTTAATTCACTTGATAAATTTGAAAAATTTTGTAGACCTAAACTAACAAAATTCTTTTGTTAAATTATTAAAATCTGTTGTTCCCACAACAAAAAATGCTAATTGTCTGTGTGGACTTTGGTGTGGGAGAGTGAATGGTTTACGAAATTAAGTCCATCCATCTAGGAAAGGCTGTCAAAAATGATTTTTGGTGATGATAAATGGCTTCAATCTGCTATGTTTTCAGTAGGGATATAAACCCGGAGTACCTGCCAATACTGATATCACAATTTAGTCCTTTAAAACGACATAATTCTCCAACTGTGTAACAAATATTCTTCTCCCATAAAGTATCGTATCGTTTGTGGGTTTAAGTTCATTTTGATATCGTACACAACCAGACTTAAAAATCCCGAACTATTCCGTTAATATTTGCATTATGTCATTTATATTTGGAGATAGACAAAAACCTTCAAATCAGTTTTTTAATCTTCCAACAGATTCACCTAAACTCTCTGTGTCGTCCATATGGCCAAATCACGGAGCATCAGTTATTCTGCACTGTGCTGCTGAACATCTGTCTGCAGACTGGAGGTTCTACTGGTACAAGCTTATTCCTGACATAGATAAAGCACACTTCTACGAATATGAGCTGCTCCCTGGAAGCACAAACGGGACCACACAGGATTACTACGTCGTCTATAACCACACATATACAGCAGGGTATGCATGCAGAGCAGGAAGAGCAGGAAGAGCAGGAAGAGGAAACCCAGTGCAGTACACGTCTTGGAGTTTTCGAAAGTTTGTCTGGTCCAGAGGTCAGTTTGTGTACTTGTTTATTTGCTTTCCCACTTCTCCTTGTTCCAATGATCATGACTTCAAAAGCAAGGATTTCACTATTTACATTCACAGAGTGGGAGTGAAGTATTATTTTGTGTGTCTGTGTTTCCGCACTTGCCAATTTGACCAACAGAGGCCGACAGCGTTGTGTGAAGCCTGCCATCTCTGATTGCCTTGTTATTCATGTTTTTGTTTTTCTTTCATTCCAACCTCAACAATATGATGTTGTGTCTGGTTGACCAATTAGTTAAACATTTTTTTTAAATACTTTATTAATCCCCTGAGGGAAATTATTCTCTGCATTTTGACCCATCCTAGAATTAGGAGCAGTGGGCTGCCACAGTGAGTAGCGCCCAGGGAGCAATGGGGGTTGGGTACCTTGCTCGGGGGTACCCCAGCCCTTTCGACCTGGTGGGGCCTTGAACTGGCGATCTTCCGGTTACAAGCCAAGTTCGCTTTTCCACTTGGCCACAGGCTGCCCTTAAAGCTGGGATAGGCAACATGTTTTTGGCATTAATGATTTAATTTCACAACATTGGAATGAATTTAATGACCAAAATCATTTTTTATGTTTCTGTTATGGTTAATATGTGTGGTAGTAGGGCCACATCTGATTTAAAAAAAAAAAAAAGTTTTAATCTCAGAATTTCTTAGAAAAAAAGTTATGTTTGTTTTTCAGAGTTTCAGTCACAACCGTCTCTCAGAGTGAGTCCTGACAAAGTTCAACACTTCAGGTCAGACCATGTGTCACTGACCTGTGAGGGAAACTCTGCACAGTGGACAGTGGTGAGGTTTCGTCAAGACGGTTTTAACAGTGAACGATGCTCCAAGTTCGGGGAATTGACTGGATCAACATGCATCACTAAGTTAAATCACAAAGATGCAGTGTACTGGTGTGAGTCCAAGTCAGGACAATTCAGCAGCGCTATCAACATCAGTGTATCAGGTGAGTTTCCTTCTTTAGATTAGTTCTGTGTACACCCAGTTTATATTCTGAATTTAAGTCGCAGGCGACAGTTTTACTCAGTTTTCTGCAAAATTTATGTGAATAAAACTTCACATTCTTTTGGTTGTACAGCTAAAGATATACTTTTTGCCTTTCCTTGTAATAACTTTTGGGTTCCCTCACAATAATACGCAATATAATGCCTACGCGATATCATAAAAATGGATTCAAACTATTCGACTTGAGCTTGAACATAACTTTAGAGCCTTTGAAGAACGTTTGTCGAACATGATGTTGGGAATAAAACTTCACGTTCATCCTTTTGGTCCTTTAGTCAAAGATATTCTACTTGAGAGTCCGCCACATCCTGTGGCCAAAGGAGCAGCTGTTACTCTTCGCTGCAAGCTGAAGACGGGGAACTTTGTTGCTGATGTTTTCTTCTATAAAAACAACAAAGTCGTCCAGAATGACACGAGATGGACGCTGACGATCCCTGCGATGTCAGAGTCACATGAAGGCTTTTACAGATGTGAGAGAAAATATTTTCTGTGGCTTCTGTTTTTTACTCAGACTTCACCACAGAGTTGGATTTCAGTAAAATGTAGGTATGATTTAAGCTTTTTTTATGTGACAATATCATCAAACAAATAACAGTGATTATTTTGTTACAGCTTTGTCCAAACCAGAAAGCTCTCCAGGTCATTTGCCTCTGATTGTTGGATTGGTTTGTGGAGTTTTAGTAATAATTCCTCTGCTGCTGTTTTTTTGCTACGGAACATCTAAAGGTGGGATGTTTTTCTTTTTAAAGTAATACAGGGCATAATTTTTAGATGACTGACATGGAGCAGTGCTTCAACTTTACACAAAACCATGTAATATATAATAATTACTGTATATTTTCCCCCACAGACCCAAATGGTAACAGGTTGGTAAAGGCACTCCATCGTTTCATCTCCATCATCACAGCAATTCCTAACACTGCGGCAGATATATACATACTGTAATAAGATTTTTATAGTGCATACTTATTTTTGAATGCATATTTTCAACAGTCAGACATTTGCCACCGACCAAACTGTCAATCAAGGCGAAAATCAACAGCAGGTGTACTCGACTCTTCTTCACGGTCAGGCTTCCTAGGTTTTCACAGCCATTTTCTTCAACCTGTCCTTCAACTGAAACGTAATTATAGGTTGTTTTGGCCTGAATACGACACTCGCACCAAACGAGCTCCTTGCGCGTCGTTCCATAATCTGGGTTGCGCAGTATACCAGGGCCTTAATGTGGGATTTGAATCTGTCAATCACATGAAAGTACAATGCTGTGACCACTAAGCTGTGACCACTGCAATTGGAAACCTCAACGAAGCTACTCGACGTCAACACATCCAAGGTACCTGCAGTTATTCATGGGTCGTAATTCCTGCATACGACACATACTTATCTTTCGTTGGAGGACAGTCCCCTTTTCTTTGTCCGGTTATTACATTTGTGAGAATAACATTTACACCCTGTGCTGTATTTGTAGGTGACGTTTGTATCTATGAAACAGTTGGAGGCTCTGGAAACACTGGGACTGGTACAGTATTTTCAATTTAGGCTCCTACATAGACTAATGTGATTGTGACACAGTGAGGTAGAGTGAGTCTTTTTTTTTGACCGTATCTACTTGATTCATAAATGTTATGATTGATTTATATTGTAATCTGGAAATGCAGTTTAAATGTTCACATTTTCTGCTGGGTTAATATTGTTATTTGAGATTTGGTTTTTGGGAAATTAAATTTAAAATGTTCTTTTTTTTCTCGCAGGACGCCATCATGATGGAGGGGAGGAGCTTGACTGCAACTATGTAAATCTAAATTTAGGTGCAGGTACAAGTATTCGCAATTATAGGCAAATTAGCAATGAGCAAATATTATGCTCGGTTAAGTAACCGTATAAATGTGTACATTAGCTTCCCAGGAAAGAGGCAAAATTGTCCAGATGGTGGCGCTGTAATTTAAGATTAAAAATGAAACACTGCAACTCAGATTGACTTAAAAATGTGACCCACAAGTCCAGCTCATAAAAAGCTTCTTGGACCATAAAAGACCCCCATGAACATTTATTTATGTCAGCTGGGATTGGCTTGGTAAACGCCGAGACGAACAGCCGTTCACTCTAATATTCAGAGTGTCAAATTAACCACTGCATGTTTGTGGAGTGTTGGAGGAAACCGGAGAACCCAAAGAGAACCCAAACGCACACAGGGATAACATGCAAAGTCCACACAGACAAAGGCCCTCACTCGAACCAGGATTCAAACCGACGACCTTCTAGATCTACTTTACCGTGTGGACCCTCTGTCGGTCTGTAGGTCATCACTGGACAAGGCTCATGATGTGCAAAGCTTGTTGATTAATTATTTTATTACCATCTCTTCTTTTTCTTTCAATAAAAATCTTTGTTTTTTAAAAAAAAAGAAAAAAAGGGGAAGGAAACACTTTTGGGTGCATTATTGTCAAGAGTCTTTCTCGCAGTTGCCATGTTTTGTTCAAAACAGTGCAAAAAGATTGCGCCACACAATTCAAAGAAGTGGAAATGACTGAAATAATTCTCAAAGCATGAAAATGCAATGAAAAATCCATGTATTTCTACGTACATGTAGATGAAAAGGGAGTTCTTTGGAACAATTATTAGATTTCATGGCTTTATTAACTATAAATGCAGGGAACCTTCTGTCTATTAATGGCATAACAGTACAACGGTTTGCTTGCTTCAAATTTGGCAGGTGACTTATTAAAGGCACCGGTGTGTGCAGTGCCGGCGTTGATGTCGTTTGGATGTGAGCTCATTATTCTCTAAGTATAATGAGCAATAGCAAATTTGATCTATATTTCTAAGACCAGAGATGATTGAGTTCATCATCACATCATATGGGATTGGTTATGAATTTTGAATATTAACATTTAATTAATTCTGGAATAATACATTCTTATTACACTTTGTTTGTCAAACTTCAATCGGGGCACCACTTCTCTCCTCTCCTTCTCAGAGGAGAACAATCGGTTCTGAATCAACCATTATTTCATAACCTCCAAAAACAGTCTCATAATTTAAGATGAATACCAATTTGGGTTAAGATTAATAAATAACTTAATAATTGGTAAATCACAACGCCACATCAATAGTATAAACCAAACCAGGTAAGCTGATTATTGATGTGTATGTCGGCATGTATATGTATGTATGTGTATATATATATATATATATATATTATACAGTATGTATATATATTATAGCATTGTGTTCAAGAAATTAATCCTTTGAATATATGGAATGAAACCTTGAATATATGGAATGAAACCTTGAATATATGGAATGAAACCTTGAATATATGGAATGAAACTTTGAATATATTGAATGAAACCTTGAATATATGGAATGAAACTCTGAATATATTGAATGAAACCTTGAATATATGGAATGAAACTCTGAATATATGGAATGAATCCTTGAATATATGGAATGAAACTCTGAATATATTGAATGAAACCTTGAATATATGGAATGAAACTCTGAATATATGGAATGAATCCTTGAATATATGGAATAAAACTCTGAATATATTGAATGAATCCTTGAATATATGGAATGAAACTCTGAATATATTGAATGAAACTCTGAATATATGGAATGAAACTTTGAATATATTGAATGAAACCTTGAATATATGGAATGAAACTCTGAATATATTGAATGAAACTCTGAATATATTGAATGAAACTTTGAATATATTGAATGAAACCTTGAATATATGGAATGAAACTCTGAATATATTGAATGAAACTCTGAATATATTGAATGAAACTTTGAATATATGAAATGAAACTTTGAATATATTGAATGAACCCTTGAATATATGGAATGAATCCTTGAATATATGGCATGAATCCTTGAATATATGGAATGAAACTCTGAATATATTGAATGAAACTCTGAATATATTGAATGAAACTTTGAATATATGAAATGAAACTTTGAATATATTGAATGAACCCTTGAATATATTGAATGAACCCTTGAATATATGGAATGAATCCTTGAATATATGGCATGAATCCTTGAATATATGGAATGAACCTCTGAATATATTGAATGAAACTTTGAATAAATGGAATGAAACATATGAAATATATTGGATATGTAAATATATTGGATATTGAGACATATTGACTCAACCAAATGTGTTATACAGTTCAAATTTAACACACAAAATCTGGTGTTCATATACAACTACAGTAGTTTTTCTAAAAAACTTTAATATGCAGTCAATAGTAAATATTATTGCGCTGTTCAGCTTGATTTGTGTGTGGGAGGTCTCTTCCTGTGACGGGACTCAGCGGCCGGCAGTCTGACCAATCATCGCATAGTACCTGCTTTTAAGCACGCTTGGAATGAGCAGGTACTAAAAATAGTACCTGGTACCAGGTACTAGGCTAGTGGAAACGCTACTCAAACTGTGCTGTGGCGAGGCGAGTAGAGCCGGTGGAAATGTGTCATTGTAGGCTTAGGTGTTAAATGTGAAATTTAACACCTAAACCCGAACATCCTGTTTGTGTGACTCCTACTCCACGTTTCACCACAGTCCACACTAATGCATACAACCAATTAAATCCCACCTAATCTAATACAACAAGCCAAATTAAACATTATTAGAGGTTCATGAGTGATCCAAACGGACTCATCTGGACTGGAAACTTGTGTGGTAAAAGTGACGTGAACACGGCTGTGCGTTACTGCGGTCAAATCTGCTCAAGACGTGTTTGTTCTGTGCAAAAGGGAAGGAAGTGCTCACAGCCCGGATAAACTCAGAAGAAGAAGAAGAAGTCCAGCTTTTAGATATTGTAATGATACTGCACTTCTGTTTCTCAAAGCTTCTTGGTTTCTCTTTGAACACGTTCAAGTTTGAGGAGAAATTTCCATCAGGAGATTAACACAGTGTCGGACGTGAGGATGGAACAGACTTTGCTCTGGGTGCTGGGATTATTCTGTGAGTCACTTTCTTTTTCCGAGTCGCTCACTTACGCTTTAGTTTTCATCGTTTTTATGTCAGTTTGATCATGTCTGACTTTCTATTTTTCACTTGAAGCACTGAATCTTCTCTTCTACTGTGGACAAGCTGAAGGTAAGTCTCAACCTTTTGACTTTTGACGATACACTATCTGTATCAATGTGGGCTCCAATACAGATTTTGGATTCATAAAATAGTTGATTCTGCGAATAATGAGCAGTGGTAATCTGGTAATCTCAGTCAAAGAGTATGAGGTTTAACCTTTACTTACTCAATTTTGATGTCAAAATGTTAAATTTTGAACTTCTTGAAGAGAATTGGTTTAAGACAAAATAAGACAAATGCTCCATTCAATTTTATTGTTTTAATCTGGCAAATGTTGCTTGGCTAGAATATTGAAAACTAGTTTGTTAACTTTCAGACTGTAATGTGCACTAAAACAAGGAAAAACAACAAGAAAGTGGACAAAACTGGCCAAAATCTAACAAAGTTGTTCTTATCACAATTAAAGAAATTCTGTCATGTGAGAAATATTCACTTAAATTAGATTAAATTCACTTAAAGAGACAAAGTTGGATTTTTTGTTTCTTAAATGGAGATTATTTTTCTATTGCAAAACAAGCCTGCCGAGAATCTTTCTTTCTTTCTTCTTTCTTTTTCCAAAAGATAAGCAAATTTCCCCATCTTATTTTACTTTAAGTACATGTTATGTTAGGTTTAGACTGAACATGCACTTATTCTTTATTTATTCTGTTTCTTTCTTGAGATTCTAAACTACAAATAAAGTTGTTGTTGGGAGAAGAAGAAGAATAACTCCTTGAGTTTCAACAGGGTTCTACACTCCTTGTGCTCAAACCCTAATAAAAGAACACGTTTCTTTAGCGTGTGGATTTGTTCCACTGTTTTTTTAATTGTATTTCAATTTTTAAAACATTTGCTTCTTTTGTTTTAGTTGTTCTGACCGTTGAACCAAACTGGTCAGTATTTTTCCATGGAGAGTCTGTCACCCTCATATGTGACGTGAAGGAAGGACAAGAGACAGACTGGTGGTATTCTTTCAACAGAGACGGTCAACGTTTTATCGTGTACAGTTCAAATAAGAAATATCAGATATACACACAATACATACAAACAGGACACTACTCTTGCACTGGTCGAAATAAACTCTCAAGTAATCAGGAGGAAAGTAATATGGTTCATCTAACAGTTTTAGGTAAGTGTCTATATTTAAACATTTATTTCATCTATGTGTATTTAAAGCTTAAAAGAGGGGAAATTGAAGTACAAAATATGTTAAAAATTAACAAAGGACAATGAATTGTACACTTTTTTGATCGTGAAACTATTCCAAATTGAACAGTGTACACACCTAAGGCATTGATTTTGGAAGGCAACAGTTCAACAGTGGGCGCTGTGATGTTGACCTGCTCTGTGAGCCCATCAACACCTGGCTGGGAATATTCCTGGTACAGCGGCACAAACGCCCAACCTCTGACTGCAGGGGGCACCATTTTCCACTCGAATGACAGAATCAGTGTCTCACAGGATGGACTTTACCGGTGCGCAGGAGGACGAGGAACTCCACGTTACTACACCGAGCACAGTGACACATTTGGTATGAGCAAACTTTTTTATTTTAAATGAAAACATTAAAAATGAAACTCTGCGTTTTGAGCTGTTGACACGTGTGTGTATTTGACCTTTTCTGCTGCTTTAATTGCAAGTTGCCATCACACCTGTTGTGAAGCTGAACCACAACTGGCCTGAGGTTTTCTACGGAGAGGAGACCAGGCTCACGTGTGAGATGAAGGGTGGAGAAAACGTCGTGTGGGAGTATGAGTGGATGAAACAGCAAGTTGTTCTTCCAGAAAACAAAAAGGAACATGTAGTTGTCCATGCTACAACATCAGACTACATGTGTAGGGCAGAAAGTACATATGGCCAAACACGGTGGAGTAAAGCTTTCAGACTGACAGTAATTGGTATGTTTTTGTTTTGCTGGATATAAAATTGTTTTTATTTAAGTGTAAGATAATGCATTAATAAGGGATCGCTCGGGAGAGGGACAGAGATAATCACCCTCACTGAAAATGAAATCATTAAAGAAAAGAACAAGTCTCACGAATCAAATCTACATCTGCTTAAGAACGTGTTTGCCACTTTGTCTCACTGTGATAGAGGCTGGGAAATTAAATTCATTAAATTCATTAAATCTCCCTCTCCCACACCAAGTTTCTGATCCACTGCTGCCTCCATTAGTAAGTTCTTATGTGTCCTTCAATAACTTCATAGCCTTTGTGACGGCCACATATTGCGACAACCACAAAACAATACATACATAACAACACTTGATACAAAACAAATGGGCAAAGGTTAAACCTTGCGACTTTAAGCTCTTCCTCGATGACCTTTGGTGACTCGACTTGGGCTTGAACTTAAATTTAGAGCCTTTGAAGAATGTTTGTCAAACCTGATATGAATAAAACTTCACATTCTTCCTTTTGGTTGTTTAGTCAAAGATATTCTACTTGAGAGTCCGACACATCCCGTGACTGAAGGAGCAGCTGTTACGCTTCGCTGCAAGCTGAAGACGGGGAACTTTGTTGCTAATGTTGTCTTCTATAAAAACGACAAAGTCGTCCAGAATGACATGAGATGGACGCTGACGATCCCTGCGGTGTCAGAGTCACATGAAGGCTTTTACAGATGTGAAGGAAAATATTCTCAGCGGACTCTGACTTCACTACAGAGTTGGATTTCAGTCAAATGTAGGTATGATTTAAGCTTTTTTTATGTGACAATATCATCACACGAATAATTTTTTATTTTGTTACAGCTTTGTCCAAACCAGAACACTCTCCAGGTCATTTGCCTCTGATTGTTGGATTGGTTTGTGGAGTTTTAGTAATAATTCCTCTGCTGCTGTTTTTTTGCTACAGAAAGTCTAAAGGTGGGATGTTTTTCTTTTTAAAGTAATACAGGGCATTATTTTTTAGATGACTAACATGGAGCAGTAGTTCAACTTGACACAAAACCATGTAATATATAATAATTACTGTATATTTTCCCCCACAGACCCAAATGGTAACAGGTTGGTAAAGGCACTCCATTGTTTCATCTCCATCATTACAGCAATTCCTAACACTGCGGCAGATATATATATACTGTAATAAGATTTTTATATGACATACTTATTTTTGAATGCATATTTTCAACAGTCAGACATTTGCCACAGACCAAACTGTCAATCAAGGCGAAAATCAACAGCAGGTGTACTCGACTCTTCTTCACGGTCAGGCTTCCAATGTTTTCACAGCCATTTTCTTCAACCTGTCCTCCAACTGAAACGTAATTATGGGTTGTTTTGGCCTGAATACGACACATAGTGCAGAGGTATTTTTCAATGTAACCACACACAAGTGTTGGTGAGATGAGGGTTAGCGCTAAAGAAAACACAGGGCTAGGCAGTAATTTACAGACAATGACATGTCTGTAAAAGCATGTATCGTGTGTAAAACTCTAAAGGCCCTGGTATACTTCCGCACGCATACCACACGCTGAAGTGCGTGTCGCATATCGTGGACCCCGGTATGCTCGCGGCGTCAGGGTCCTGTAGTATCTCAATTCACCATCGGGTGGTGATACAAGTCTGGACGCAGGCAATAGGGCGCATTCCTACCAAAGAAGAAGAGAACGATGCTACAGCTCCCTCGGACACGTCTGGGTCGAGCTGCTCACAGCTGAGAGGTCCGTCGGGCAGGGGAGTCGGGGTGTCAACCTGTTCGCCAGGTCAAGGCTCGGATGACTATCCTTGGCGACTACTTATACGATTGTCAAATGTGTTTTCTGCTTGGTGAGCGGGGCTTATAATCCACCTACCCACCAGTTGGGCCGAAATTCATTTGCGCATTCGCTGTCCACTCACAACCAGCGAGCTCCAAAAGCGGTTCCAAATCCTTGGCTGCACACACTTGGCGCACAATCAACGCACGGTATACCAGGGCCTTAATGTGGGATTTGAATCTGTGTCAATCACATGAAAGTACAATGCTTTAACCACTAAGCGAACTGCCATTGGAAACCTCAACGAAGCTACTCGACGTCAACACATCCAAGGTACCTGCTGTTATTTATGGGTCGTAATTCCTGCATACGACACATACTTATCTTTCGTTGGAGGACACTCCCCTTTTCTTTGTCCGGTTATTACATTTGTGAGAATAAGATTTACACCCTGTGCTGTATTTGTAGGTGACGTTTGTATCTATGAAACAGTTGGAGGCGCTGGAAACATTGGGACTGGTACAGTATTTTCAATTTAGGCTCCTACATAGACTAATGTGATTGTGGCTTGTGATTGTGATATTTCCGGTAGACTGTCACCTGAAATTTTACCCATTTTTCATCTTATGCCATGTTAATTCCTTCAGGGCTAACTACTAAAACAAGTTCTAAAAGACAATGCAAATGTTTCTGATCAGTACCAGATGTTTTGATTGCTAAAGTTGCCTTAAAAAGTTAAAACTAAAGTTTCTTATTTTTATTTAGCCACCAAAGCATGAGGCCGCTAATAGCTTTTATCGTGCGCTCTCTTAGTAAGAAACGTTGTTGTCACTGACATATTTTAGTCAAAATTCCTGTTAAATGTTACAAACGCTATCACTAATCGACAGCGTTTGCTCAGTGACCTGAAAGATGCAATACTAACATGACCAGTAGGGGCAATGTAGAGGCAGCTCAGCTTGGGAAGTCACTCTAGTGGGCTGTGACGGTACTGCACGTGGGCCCTATTTTTTTTTAATCTGTAATTACATTTAAAATAATTGTAAAGAAACGGTTATTGTGGGAAAAAGATGAAAGATTATTATATCTAAGGGGACAATAAATGTTAGGGACAATTTACACAGGGATTTTCTGATAAATGTTGTTATTTGAGATTTTGTTTTATGTGAAAATACATTTTCAATTTTCTTTTTTTCTCGCAGGACGCCAACATGCTGAAGGGGAGGAGCTTCACTGCAACTATGAAAATGTAGATTCAGGTGCATGTAGAAATATTAGCATGTATAGGCAAATCAGCAATTAGCAAAATTGACCAGATGATGCTCAACGTTAACCATAAAAGACCTCCATGAACAATTTTCTTTTTTAATGTCAGCCGGGATTGGCTTGGTACTCAGTGTCAAATTAACCACTGCATGTTTGTGGAGTGCGGGAGGAAACTGGAGAACCCATAAAGAACCCAAACACACACAGGGAGAACATGTAAAGTCCACACAGACAAACGCCCTCAGTTGAACCAGGAATCGAACCTACGACCTTCTTGACCTACTCTACTGTGTGGACTCCTCTTGTTCATTAATTATTTCATTATCATCTTATCTTTTTCTTTTAATAAAAATCTTTGTTTAAAAAAAAAAAAAAAGGTGAAGGAAACACTTATGGGTGCATTATTGTCAAGAGTCTTTCTCGCAGTTGGCATGTTTTGCGCCACACACAAGTGGAAATGACTGAAATAATTCTCAAAGCAGGAAAATGCAGTGAAAAATCCATGTATTTCTACGTACATGTAGATGAATAGCGAGTTCTTTGGAACCATTATTAGATTTCATGGCTTTATTAACTATAAATGCAGGGAACCGTCTGTCTTTTAATGGCATAACAGTACAACAGTTTGCTTGATGGACTTTAATTATTATTTTTAAAAAGGCATCAAAGATTGAAACAATATCTACTAAATGTTACTATATACAGTGTGTTTATGTGTGTGTGTGTGTGTGATAGAGAGTGGTCAAGTCAGAAAGAGGTACACTTCCACTCAAGATGGCGGAATCAACGATGGCTCCTTGGTGAACGATCTGAATTGTTCAACCGAAGGACTCTCTAGACCGGTATCGGCCTCAAGGGTTAAATACCTGGTTCTTCCCACTAGATAGTCAGAACTAAAGAAACCTCTTGGATGAGAGTCCACTCGCCCACAGCCCACTATTGAAGAAGATTACGATCTGAATGACTGAGAACCTTCACCGACATAACTGCATTCATAAAATGTCCTTCCGCTGCTTCACCCAGTTGTGGGTAGTTTCCTTTTCCTTTGTTGTATTTTTCCATCATTTCTTCCCCTTAAAATCCTTTCAAAATGTGTATAATTTGTGACCGACTCCAACTTTTCCCACAACAAGAGGGAGGTAAAGATTTACTTTTAGAAAAGCACAAATAGAGTCTCCCAAGTGCCACCTGAGAAAACACTGAGCTCTCTCAGAGTGAGAATCTCATACCCTGGTAGAAAAGCATTTCCCTCAAGTACCACCAGAGGAAGCTTATGTAACACAGTTGGAGAACCACGGCACTAGAGCTAGTACATTTTTTTATATCTCTATAGTGTTACACATAGTGTACCGCTGCATCACAGTGAACACAGATGTCACCATAGACCTTAACTTTTCTTCTGGTTTCTTAAGAAACCACTCGTCAAAGCTGTTTCTCTTTAAATGAGATCAGGACTGGGGAGAGGAAGTCTGACATAAGCCTGTGTGATGAAAACATTACAGAATCGTTGTTACTATTACTAATTCTGATTATTTCCGGCAGGCTGTACCTACACTGAGGGTGTAACACTGCCAGTTTCTGTCACTTCCTATCCTTACATATATATAAGAATAGAAAGACAACCAAATGATAACATGGCCTTAACCCTTAACTCATTGAAATACTTAAACCCTAGAGCAGGGGTTCTCAATCCTGGTCCTGGGGACCACTACCTGAATCAAATAAATGGATCGTTATCAGGCTTCTCCAGTGTTTGCTGATGAGCTGAGCTTTTGAATCAGGTGTGTTGGAGCAAGGAAACGTACAGGGCAGTGGGTCCCTAGGACCAGGATTGAGAACCCTTGTTATTGGAGGATAGAACAAGACTTGAAGTTACCATATATGGTTCCTTGCCCATCTGTGGCACTCCAGAAAGAGTAAATATACTCTAAGAATATACAAGAAAAACACAAATAAAGTGAGAGGAACATTATTTTAGAACAGTGTTGACTCCAATCATCACGCAGAAGCCCAGTGTCCGCCCACTGCTCCACTGACTCCCCAGAGAAGCTGAGCTTCCGTGGAAGTGACATATTTGCTGCATTTGACAGTCGCTACAACCAGATGAAGCTGAGCTTCAAGTGGTTTGCATGCGGAGGCTGCTACGGGAATACGAAAAATCACGCAAGACGATCCGTCATCCGCGATAATCAGCTGATTCTGAACACACTAGTGACACATTCTGATCGCGGTCTAGGGCACGTTTAGTATCGAGGAAGCCGAGCGTCCCGTGCTGTCTCAGAGCAATCACCACTGCTGATTGGCTGAGTGTTTCTAAGATCTTGTGGTAATGCATGTTATGGATGAAGGGGCCACACGGTTGGTGCCGTGCTCAGACCCCTGGGTTCGTGACCCGGTCAGAACAAGGGATTTTCTACATGTGAGTTTGCATGTTCTTCCCGTGTGCACGTAGGTTTTCTCCATGTTCTCTGGTTTCCTCCCACAGTCCAATAACATGCAGATTTGGGGAAATTGGACACTCTAAATTGGACGCAAAGATGTTCAAATTTCAAATTTGACACGCAAAATCTGGTGTTCGTGTACAAGTACTGTGGATTTTCTAAAAACTTTTTAACATGCAGTAAATTGTAAATAACTGCCCAATATTGACATTGTTATTCTGGGAAAATGATCAAAAGCACTTACTCACAGGACATTTTCTGGCCCTTTTTATGGTTAAAATTAGCAAAAAAGTCCAGACGGACATTTTGAGGCTGTTAAAGGGTGACATTTAACACCTAAACCAGAACATCCTGTTTGTGTGACGTCTACTCCCCATGTAGAGATGTGGTTTCACCACAGTCCACACTAATGCATACAACCAAATAAAACCCACCTAATCTAATACAACAAGCCAAATTAAACAATATTAGAGGTTCATGAGTGATCCAAACGGACTCATCTGGACTGGAAACTTGTGTGGTAAAAGTGAAGTGAACATGCCTGTGCGTTACTGCGATCAAATCTGATCAAAGACGTGTTTGTTTTGTCCAATAGGGAAGGAAGCGCTCACAGCCCAGAATAGGTCAGAAGAAGAAGAAGAAGTCCAGCTTTTAGATATTGAAATGATACTGCACTTCTGTTTCTCAAAGCTTCTTGGTTTCTCTTTGTACACGTTCAAGTTTGAGGAGAAATTTCCATCAGGAGGTTAACAGAGCGTCGGTTTTTGGACGTGAGGATGGAACAGACTTTGCTCTGGGTGCTGGGATTATTCTGTGAGTCACTTTCTTTTTCCGAGTCGCTCACTTACGCTTTAGTTTTCATCGTTTTTGTCATTTTGATCATGTCTGACTTTCTATTTTTCACTTGAAGCACTGAATCTTCCCTTCTACTGTGGACAAGCTGAAGGTAAGTCTCAACCTTTTTATTTTATTTGTGCTGATTTATTGATCTTTTGATACACTATCTGTATCAATGTGGGCTCCAATACTGATTTTGGATTCATAAAATAGTTGATCCTGCGAATAATGATTAGTGGTAATCTAGTAATCTCAGTCAAAGAGCAGTTCTGTGACACAGATGAGGTTTAACCTTTACATACTGAAATTTGATGTCAAAATGTTAAGTTTTGAACTTCTTGAAGAGAATTGGTTTAAGACAAAATTAGACAAATGCTCCATTCAATTTTATTGTTTTAATCTGGCAAATTTTGCTTGGCTGGAATATTGAAAACTAGTTTGTTAACTTTCAGACTGTAATGTGCACTAAAACGAGGAAAAACAACAAGAAAGTGGACAAAACTGGCCAAAATCTAACAAAGTTGTTTTTATCACAATTAAAGAAATTATGTCATGTGAGAAATATTCACTTAAATAAGATTAAATTCACTTAAAATTAGCTGTATTATCTTATTAAGACACAGTTAGATTTTTGTTTCTTGAATGGAGATTATTTTTCTATTGCAAAACAAGCCTGCCGAGATTATTTCTTTCTTTCTTCTTTCTTTTTCCAAAAGATTAGCAAATTTCCCCATCTTATTTTACTTTGTGTGTAAAATAGCTGAACTTATCATGACAGTACATAGGTTTAGACCGAACACGCACTTATTCTTTATTTATTCTGTTTCTTTCTTGAGATTCTAAACTCCAAATAAAGTTTTTTTTGAAACCCGGTTTCAACAGGGTTCTACGCTCCTTGTGCTCAAACCCTAATAAAAGAAGACGTTTCTTTAGCGTGTGCTTTGTTTAGTGTTTGTTCCACTGTTTTTTTAATTGTATTTCAATTTTTAAAACACTTGCTTCTTTTGTTTTAGTTGTTCTGACCGTTGAACCAAACTGGTCAGTATTTTTCCATGGAGAGTCTGTCACCCTCATATGTGACGTGAAGGAAGGACAAGAGACAGACTGGTGGTATTTTTTCAACACAGACGGTCAACGTTTTATCGAGTACAGTTACTTTAAGAAACATCAGATATACACACAAAACATACATACAGGACACTACTCTTGCACTGGTCAAAATAAACTCTCAGGAAATCAGGAGGAAAGTAATAAAGTTCATCTAACAGTTTTAGGTAAGTGTCTATATTTACACATTTATTTCATCTATGTGTATTTAAAGCTTAATATGGATTTGAGAAATTATAATGGAGAGGAAATTGAAGTACAAAATGTGTTAAAAATTAACAAAGGACAATGAATTGTACACTTTTTTGATTGTGAAACTTCAATAATTTTATCAATGATAATAATAATAATAATAATAATAATAATAATAATAAAAGAGCAGTGGAGATTGTGGAAAAGAGGTGAAGAAACGTGTTCAAGCTGGTTGGAATGGGTGGAGAAAAGTGTCAGGGATAATGTGTGATAAAAGAGAGTCAGCCAGAATGAAAGGAAAGATATACAAGACAGTGGTGAGACCAGCGATGATGTATGGTCTAGAGACAGTGACACTGAGGAAAAGACAGGAAGCAGAGCTGGAGGTAGCAGAGATGAAGATGTTGAGGTTCTCTTTGGGAGTGACGAAGAAGGATAGGATCAAGAATGAGTCAATCAGAGGAACAGCACATGTTAGATGTTTTGGAGATGAGGTCAGAGAGGCCAGAATGAGATGAGGTTTGGTCATGTACAGAGGAGGGATAGTGAGTATATTGGTAGAAGGATGCTGGGGTTGGAACTGCCAGGCAGGAGGTCTAGAGGAAGACCAAAGAGAAGGTTTATGGGTGTAGTGAAAGAGGACATGAAATTAGGTGGTGTGAGAGAGGGGGATACAGAGAACAGCGTGAGATGGAGGAGGTTGATTTGCTGTGGCGACCCCTGAAGGGAGCAGCCAAAAGGAAAAGAAGAAGAAGAAGAAGAAGAAAAGTAATTAATATTTTTAACAGTAAGTGCAACTTTTTTTAAAAAAAACTAAAATTAAGAGATATTTCAACATTTTGTGTTTTGCTTGACGATTTTAAAAGTGTTTACATAGAGACTCGTTCTGCAGCTGGTTATAAAGCCACAAAATAATAATATTTTTTTTCTATGACAATAATTATGTCCATTTATATACTTTTATTCCAAATTGAACAGTGTACACACCTAAGGCAGTGATTTTGGAAGGCAACAGTTCAACAGTGGGCGCTGTGATGTTGACCTGCTCTGTGAGCCCATCAACACCTGGCTGGGAATATTCCTGGTACAGCGACACAACCACCCAACCTCTGACTGCAGGGGACGTCGTTTTCCACTCGAATGACAGAATCAGTGTCTCACAGGATGGACTTTACTGGTGCGCAGGAGAACGAGGAACTCCACGTTACTACACCGTGCACAGTGACATATTTGGTATGAGCAAACTTTTTTATTTTAAATGAAAACATTAAAAGTGAAACACTGTGTTTTGAGCTGTTGACACCTTTACTGCTGCTTTAATTGCAAGTTGCCATCACACCTGTTGTGAAGCTGAACCACAACTGGCCTGAGGTTTTCTACGGAGAGAAGACCAGGCTCACGTGTGAGATGAAGGGTGGAGAAAACATCGCGTGGGAGTATGAGTGGATGAAACAGCAAGTTGTTCTTCCAGAAAACAAAAAGGAACATGTAGTTGTCCATGCTACAACATCAGACTACATGTGTAGGGCAGGAAGTACATATGGCCAAACATGGTGGAGTAAAGCTTTCACACTGACAGTAATTGGTATGTTTTTGTTTCGCTGGATATAAAATTGTTTTTATTTAAGTGTAAGATAATGCATTAATAAGGGATCGCTCGGGAGAGGGACAGAGATAATCACCCTCACTGAAAATGAAATCATTAAAGAAAAGAACAAGTCTCACGAATCAAATCTACTTCTGTTTAAGAACATGTTTGCCACTTTGTCTCACTGTGATAGAGGCTGGGAAATTAAATTCATTAAATTCATTAAATCTCCCTCTCCCACACCAAAGCCCATAGAGAAAAGCAGTGATTTTACATCACAGCACACAGGAGTTTCTGATCCACTGCTGCCTCCATTAGTACGTTCTAATGTGTTATTTTGTGACTTCTGAGGGTTAAGAAACAGAGAGAAAAGAGGAAAGGCAAGAGTCTGGGACTGAGAGTAGGGACTTTGAATATTGGGACGATGACAGGAAAAGCTAGAGAGTTGATTGCCATGATCCAGACTGTGGCGACACGTGGTATGGGGAGGTGCCTTTTTAAAGGCGACATAGAAGGCTTGTATCACACATATATGTTAGTTATGGAGGTCTACTTACATATATTAACTTGGTTTCATGATTAAAAACCTACTAATCGCTGCAAACGAGCCGATCAAAATATCTCCTCACTGACGCTCTCGTCAGCCGCGCTGTTTCAGACCAAAACCACACCCCCAGAACGTGGACTGTGTTGTGATTGGCCAGCCAACGAGAGCTTTCCTACTGTTGATTGGTCAGGTACCTGGAAGTGACGTAATAGATAGGCCAGCTCTCAGATACACAGCTCCCCCTCTGGCACGGTGGATGCTCTGCATCTCAGCAGCTACAACGAGAGTAGTTCTTCTTCTGCGGTTGAATGTACGCAACCGGATGTGCCCGGACTAGTGCCCGCACCAGGAGGCGCTACGGTGGTGAGAGGAGTGGTGAGGATTTCTGATGACGACATCAACCTACGGAAGTGCTGATCCGCTTCGCAGAGCCCAGGAAAACAATACAACACTATTTTCTGAAACTTTAGGGTTTCATAAACGAGGTAATGACGCAGATACACACACACAAATGCAGTGTTAATTGGAGCTTCCGGTCTATGTCGCCTTTAAGGCAGCATCGATAAATTTAAATTGTTGCTAGACAATGCCACCCTGGGAATTTCACCCAGGGATTTCTTATAAGTGGACTAACCCAAATAAAGCAAGGCACTGAGGTTCGTTATGCAACGAGACAGAGACGGCAGTTCAATAATACAAAATACTTTTATTTATACAAATTTCTGTTTTAAAAATACTATAAAAAATTACTCACTTAAGGGGACATAAGGGGAGCCAATCAGTGCTGAGGCCTACCGCGAAAAACCGTATCCAAAGAAAAAGGGGATCCCAGGAACACCACACGTGAAGCAAATAAAAGTAAAAAAAAACAAAGAAGCTACCAAGTGCAAACACAACACAAGGGGACACCGTGACCAGGACATCAATCCACCAGGTTCAGCACCTGAATGGGGGCGACCAGAAAGCAACCAATTAGAAAAGAACAAATAATAAAACAAAACAATAACTAATAACAAAAGAGAAATCAAATAATTAAATGTACAGGAGCTATAATGATTAAACCCAATAACGAATAAGCAAAATTCTATATAATAACAATTAAAATGCAACCCATAATAACCCAAAAATAAGCACAAAACTAACAGAATACTTATATTTATGGGTTACAACAAAACAAATTACAAACAAAATTAAAGAAATTACCACAAAAGAACAAAATCCAATGAATATTCCCACAATCCAATGAATATTCCCACACTGTCCTCTCATGCAAGTACACACACACACCCACACACCCACACACACACAGTTTAAGATGTGGCTGCACCAATCACAAACAGCGTTACCAAACGACCGCTTCGCCCTGCGAGCAACGGGTTGAAGCACGTACACTATCGCCCGCCGAATAAACGGACAAGGCGATCAGAAACTGGGCGGAGCGGTGAGTGTCCTGCGTAAGGCGAAACAGTTAGTCCCGCAAACACACAGTTCCAGTGAGGCCCAGCAATCAGTCCAAGTAATCTCTTTAAATGAGGCAAAGAAGTGAAGAGACAAAGCGGAAGCAAAGCAGCAGTGGTTCTATGGGTGGATTAGCCGGCACTGCGCCGCTAAAATCAGTCATCCTACGATGAAGCAAACAAACAAAGAGCAACTTGTGAATGGCTGGAGGAGGAAGCTAAGACCACTGCACTACATACCGGTCAGACGATCCCGGCCAACACAGCGTGGAATGGAGGGATCAACGCTCCCCGAGAGCGACCAGCAGCAGGCAGTGAGTGGCACAGAGCGGTGACCAGCGTGCAGCCAGCAGCAACACCCAAGTGGACCTTTATAAAACAATCACATTAGTACTGGATGGGCAACATACGCGAGAAATGCAGCCGGCAGCCCACCTGTAACCACACGGACGTGGAAATGGAGGAAGCGCAGGAGTGACGCGACCCAGCCTCCAGCAATCAAAGGGCTGACAGGTGCTTTACGTCCGCCTTTATGTGGCAGTCTCCCACTGTGATTGGGTGGAACTGCAGTCCATCTGATTGTTACCGAACTACATATTGCCACACAGAGAAGGAAGGTGGATACACTGTATAGAAGCCGAATGTATTTAATTGTGGTATGAGGGTTTGGTGTAATTCACTCAATGTGTGTGTGGGGTCGCTGTGCTCTCAGAGGGGGAGCTCAGGTGTGTATATAGGTGGCAATATCACTGTCCTTGTCAGGTTTGTGAACCGGAAGGGCAAACGGTTTTCGACCGCTGTACCGCGGAGGCGCTACTCGTGAATGTTTGTGGATTATTTGAAGGAATTTCATTATGCAAAGAAACGCACAGCAATAAACCAATATATTGCAACTAAACAAACAGCCTGGACATTCAATCAGAGTACAAAAGAGCGATCGCCAAGGCAAAGCGCGTCAACCAGGTCATCCGGAGTCAGAAACCTCAGTAGCGGAAGTTTGAGGCTGAGCTGCTATAATAGTAGTCGAAAACCTGCACCAGTTGGAACTTTGTGGGACACTTAAGGCACGTTTGGTACGGAACGAAGAGAACGCCGGAGGTCCAGATCCCGTGAACGCCGTCATCGCACCCGCTCACGAGAGCGCAAGACGGGGGGAGCTGCTGGAAGCGGTTTGGACTTTGAGGGATTTGGAGAGCGTCTGGACGTGGATATCGAGACGCCGGAGAGCGGTGCTGGAGCTGAACCTGACTGTGGAGCATAGGATCATCGGACCATTACCATCGGATCATCGGACCATCAGACCATGGAACTACCGCATGGCGCCCAACGCACGGAGGTATGTGTAGCGCTACACCGGTAAATGGCCATTGAAATTGTGTGCACACATCGCCGGGCATAAACCCAATGCATTGGTCGCCGAAGCGAGGGGGACAATAAACTTTGCGTCGCATCCGTTGATTGCTGCTGGCTGTTTATGAACTGACTATTCATCATGAGAAGAAGCAGCGCTATGTCGGACACAATTAAAGCTGCTGGGACTAATGTGCAAAATGTTATTACATCTAGTAGTGTGGGTGGCGATGTTGAAACACAAACTAAAAAACGTGTGGTTAAACTCACTGCAAAGGCCCTTGCTAATGAATTAGACAGGTTGCAGTCTGGCAGAAAAGCTAAGTTAACTAAAACAGCCATCATAAGAAAATCAATACAAGATTTGATGCTAAAGCATGATAAAACAAAGGTACAGGATGCTCTTGATGAATTGTTGGAAGTCTGTTATGAAGCAAAATACATGCACAATAATTTGTTGGATTCTTTGCCATGTGAGGAAAAGGAAAAACAGGAAATATGGTTCAAGGCAAAAATGTTGCCTATTAATGAGTGTATTGCTAACACAAAAATGTGGGTATCAAATGATGACAGTGTTGCAAATGAAAATGGTAACGTTGTGGATGACGTTAATCCTAATGACAGTGTTTCAAATATTAGTAAACACTCGAGCCATAGGAGCCATAACAGTGCAAAATCAAGTACTACATCCTCTGCAGCCATAAAGGTTGAAGCAGAAAGGGCAGCGCTTGTTGCTCTGGCTGAAGCTTTAAAAGAAAAGCATGACTTGGAGGAACAGGAACAGCAGCTGAAAAGAAAAAGAGAACAGCTTGATTTACAAGCTGAAATAGCTGCATCCACTGCTAAGCTGGCTGTATTACAGGCTTCAGAGCGGAGAGGTTCTTCTCAAACACACAGCAATGGCATGAATTCCTATTTGGAAAAGGAGAAAAAGAAAAGGCTTGAAAACTCTGTCACCACGTTGAACCCTATGGCAAAGATGTACCGTCCTGTTGGATGGAAATCAACACAAAATGGATTGTCAAAATGGTCACTACCACCCAAGGAAACCATATTAAAGGATGTGCAACTCAATGAAACTGAGCAATGGGTCCAAGCTGCTTCAATGCATCAGTGCAGCCAAAAACAGCAGCAACAGGTCAATATATCTGAAACATCGCTGCATTTTCAACACCAGTCATCAACTGCTCAACCTATGCAACAACACCACATTGGCCAAAGTCCACCTGACATACTTACCATAATGCAAAGGCAAAATGAAATAACAGCAGCTCTGGTACAGCAACAGCATATGATGACACTACCACCACGAGATATTCCCACATTTGAGGGGGACCCTCTCCATTACAGGACATTCATCAAAGCCTTTGAGCAAGGAGTAGAGGAAAAGGCAGGACAAGCGGATTGTTTATACTATCTGGAACAGTTCACAAGAGGACAGCCACGTGAACTGGTGCGAAGCTGCCAGCATATGGCTCCAGAGCGTGGTTATGCAGTAGCAAAGGAACTTCTCCAGAAACATTTTGGAAATCAGTACAAAATTGCAAGTGCTTATATGGAAAAGGCTCTGGCCTGGCAGACAATTAAATCTGAGGACGTAAGAACTCTGCAAGCCTATTCATTATTTCTGCGTGGATGCTGCAATGTAATGGAAGAGCTTCAGTACATGCAGGAACTGAATATGCCAGTAAATATAAGAGCCATTGTGTCAAAGCTGCCGTTCAGAATGAGGGAGCAATGGAGGACCATAGCCCATGACATAATGGAGACAACCAATCAACCAGCTTGCTTCATGGATATGGTTATGTTCATTGAGCGTCGTGTCAGTATTCTTTCTGACCCTTTGTTTGGTGAGATACAGGAGGCATCTGGTGTTGCTGGGATAAAGTCTGTCACTGGGTTTAAAACACAACCTCGATACAATATGAAAGGAAATGTCGTGGCCACCACCATAACATCTATGGAAGTGCTGGAAAAGGATAAGGAGCCCACAGCAGGCCCAGAAAAGGCTGAATGCCTTTGCTGTGCTCGTAGCCACTCTTTGGAGGACTGCAAACAGTTCAAGGGTTGGAAGCACAAGGAAAAGATTCAGATTCTGAGGCAAAGGGGGGTTTGTTTTGCATGTTTATGTGTGGGACACATGAGTCGTGACTGTGAAAATCGCTTGACATGTAAAATATGTAGTCAAACCCACCCCACTGCGCTTCATATTAAAAGGCAACCAGCCCCGGAAGAGTCTGAAACATCTCACCAGCCAACTTCACCTAAAACATGTGGACATACAGGGGCCGGTAAGGACCGGTGTGTGTTATCCATCCTGCCTGTGAAGGTCAAAAGTGCAAAGGGAAATCACATAATAAAAACTTATGCCTTTTTGGACCCAGGAAGTTCAACCACATTCTGCTCAGAACAACTAATGCGGAAGCTAAACATCACAGGAAAAAAAACCAACTTCCTGTTGAGCACGATGGGGCAGAAAGCAGTGGTTCCAGCATATTCATTAACTGGCTTGGAGGTATCTAATCTAGACAGCAATGACTTTCATATTCTCCCAGAGGTTCTCACACAGACACAAATGCCAGTCAATGTTAATAACATGGTGACATCTGAAGAACTGGCAAAGTGGCCATATTTGTCCAAGGTAAACATCCCAAACTTAAAAGCAAACGTTGACCTGTTAATTGGAACCAACGCTCCCAGGATTTTAGAACCCTGGGAAGTCATTAACAGTAGCGGGAATGGCCCATATGCTATAAAGACAGTGCTTGGATGGGTTGTTAACGGACCACTGAATAGCCACAGTGGTGCTTCGGAGGGGGAGCTGCCCTTGGCGATGGTGAACAGGATTTCTATGTGCAAGCTCGAAGAAATGCTGGTCAAGCAGTACAGCTATGAGTTTAATGAGAAGACCGTAAAGGAGAAGGAAATGTCCAGAGAAGACCAAAGGTTTCTGGAAATCATGGAGCGCTCAGCAGTACTTCAGAAAGGAAGGTACTGTTTGAAACTTCCATATAAGAGCAAAACGCTCTGTCTGCCTAATAACTTTGCAGTGGCTAAGCAAAGGATCCAGGGTTTGAGGAGGAAATTCCTGAACAACAAACACTTGCATCAGGAGTATGCTGAGTACATTAACACACTCATCAGTAAAAACTATGCAGAGCAAGTACCTCAACAACAGCTGCATGGTGAAAGGGGTAAGGTGTGGTACATCCCTCACCATGGTGTCCGCCATCCGAGGAAAGGATCACTCAGAGTGGTGTTGACTGTGGAGCCACATTTCAAGGAGTATCCTTGAATGGTGAATTGTTGCCAGGTCCCAACCTCACCAGCTCATTGCTTGGAGTTCTTCTTCGTTTCAGGAATGAAGTGGTGGCCTTCATGGGTGACATTCAAGCCATGTTCCACCAGGTGAAGGTTGCTGAGGAGGACAGGGAATTTCTTCGCTTTCTTTGGTGGCCAGATGGTGACCTTACTCAGGATCTCAGGGAGTATCGGATGACTGTGCATCTGTTCGGCGCCGTGTCATCACCTAGCTGTGCAAGTTATGCACTGAGGAAAACTGCGGATGACAATCAGCCTGAGTTTTTGGAGGAGGTGGTTCAGTCTGTTAAGCAGAATTTCTATGTTGACGACTGTTTAAAGAGCTTAGCCACTGAAGAAGAAGCGATCCGAATGATAAAGGATTTAACTGCTCTGTGTCAGAAGGGGAGCTTCATCTTGGAGAAGTGGATAAGCAACAGTCGTGTTGTGTTACAAGCCCTCACGGAGGAGCAAAGGGCCAAGGACCTGAAGGAGTTAGATTTGGACAGAGACAACCTGCCAATGGAAAGGGCTTTGGGTCTACTGTGGTGTGTGGAGACTGACTCTTTCAGGTTTAAGATGGAGATGAAACAACAGTCTCTCACCAGACGTGGTATGCTGTCAGTCACCAGCTCAGTGTACGATCCGTTGGGTTTTCTGGCCCCAGTCACCTTGCCTGCTAAGATGATGCAACAGGAGCTCTGTAGGAGAGGTAGTGGATGGGATGATGATCTACCCAAGGACATCTTGCCTTGTTGGAAAAGGTGGTTGGAGGACCTGTTGCAGCTGTCTACATTCAAAGTAAGAAGGTGCATCAAGCCAGTGGGGTTTGGAGAGATCAAATATGCCCAATTACATCACTTTGCCGATGCTAGTGAAGGTGGATACGGAACTGTAACATACGTCCGTATGTTAAATCAGGAAAACAACATCCAGGTCACCTTTCTGCTCGGCAAAGCCAGGGTGACACCTCTGAAGGCTGTGACTATTCCCCGACTGGAGCTGACAGCAGCTGTCCTCGCAGTCAGAGTGGACTCATTGTTAAAGGCAGAGCTGGATATCCAAGTGGAGGATTCAGTCTTTTGGACTGACAGCACGTCAGTTTTGAAGTACGTTAATAATGAGGACAGGCGCTTTCACACGTTCGTGGCCAACAGAATCTCCATCATCAGAGAAGCATCTGAACCCTCACAATGGAGGCATGTGGGTTCTAAGGATAATCCAGCCGACGACGCTTCAAGGGGAATGAGGGTCTCTGATTTTCTGAACAAGACCAGGTGGCTGGAAGGTCCCGCATTTCTTTGGAAGCCGAAGGAGGACTGGCCTAAAACTGTGTTGGACATCTCCGTGAACCCTGATGACCAAGAGGTCAGAAAGGAGGTAATGGTGAATGCCATCAGTGTGTGTGACATCTCCTGTCCTACGGATCAGCTCATTGCTTTCTTTTCTGACTGGAGGAGGCTCAAGACAGCTGTTGCCTGGATCCTAAGGTGGAAGGTCATGTTGTTGGCACAGAGTTGCAGGAGGAAGCAGTTGGAGGCTCCTGTGACCAATTGTCTAGAGAAAAGGGGTCATGGCAGCTCAAGGAGGATTGAAAGAAAGGGAGACACGTCAACATTCATGAGTGGCAGTCTGACACTGGATGATTTGCTGGGAGCAGAGGATGCCATAATTCGTTACTGTCAGCAACAGAGGTTTGGTGAAGAGGTGTCTGCTTTGTCGTCTGGGAAAGGGTCAGTGAGTCGACTGAGTCCCATATACCGGCTGGACCCAGTTTTGGAGGATGGGCTCCTGAGAGTTGGAGGAAGACTGAGCAGAGGAGCAATGCCTGAGGAAGCCAAGCATCCACTCATTCTCTCCAAAGATCAGCACATTTCCATGCTCATCCTCAGACATGTGCACCAGAATCTCGGCCATGGTGGACGGGCTCACACACTGTCCAAGTTGAGGAAAAGATTTTGGATTACGAACGCCAATGCAGCTGTCAGGAAAATAATTGGTGATTGCAGCTTTTGTAGGCGATATAATGGAAGAGCATTGGAACAAAAAATGGCTGACCTGCCATTGGTGAGAATTCTTCCTGATCTTCCACCATTTACCAACACAGGTGTGGATTATTTTGGTCCAATTGACGTGAGGAGAGGAAGGTCAACCTGCAAGCGATATGGTGTTATATTTACCTGTATGGCAAGTAGGGCTGTCCACCTGGAGGTGGCAGTTTCACTGGACACCGATGCATGCATCAATGCTCTGCGGCGTTTTGTCAGCAGAAGAGGGCAGGTGACTAGTCTAACATCAGACAATGGCACTAACTTCATTGGAGCAGACAGAGAGCTGAAGGAGGCGCTTGCCACTTTGAATCAAGACAGAATTCAAGGAGTGCTGGCACAGGTTGGAATTCAGTGGAGCTTTAATCCACCAGCAGGCTCACACCATGGTGGTGTATGGGAACGGATGATCCGCCTGGTGAGAAGAATGCTCAGTTCTGTTCTGCATCAGCAGAAGTTGGATGATGATGGATTACATACAGTGTTCTGTGAAGTGGAAGCCATTTTGAACGATCGTCCAATTACCAAGCTCTCAGAGGATGCTAATGACCTGGAACCTCTCACACCTAACCATCTTCTTCTATTAAAGGGTAAACCAGCTTTGCCACCTGGAGCGTTTGAACCTCATGATTTGTATGTGAGAAGGCGCTGGAGGCAAGTACAGTACCTCTCCGACCTTTTCTGGAAGAGATGGATACGGGAGTATTTGCCGTTGCTCCAAGAGAGGCAGAAGTGGAACGAAAGGAAGAGGAGTTTGAAAGCTGGAGATATTGTAGTGATCATGGATTCTTCAGCTCCACGTGGTTCATGGCTGCTTGGCAGGGTTCTGGAGGTTTTTCCAGATAAACAAGGGCTGGTGCGTTCCGTGAGGTTACAGACAAGGGCCAACATTATTGAAAGGCCAGTGACGAAACTTTGTTTGGTACATGGAATATAGATTTGTCTGTACTGTACTTTAATGCAACTGTATCAACACATTATTTGCTCCTGTCTTGTTACGTTTGAATTGTTATGTCAGGCTGCCAGTAACAATTAGGGGCCGGTGTATAGAAGCCGAATGTGTTTAATTGTGGTATGAGGGTTTGGTGTAATTCACTCAATGTGTGTGTGGGGTCGCTGTGCTCTCAGAGGGGGAGCTCAGGTGTGTATATAGGTGGCAATATCACTGTCCTTGTCAGGTTTGTGAACCGGAAGGGCAAACGGTTTTCGACCGCTGTACCGCGGAGGCGCTACTCGTGAATGTTTGTGGATTATTTGAAGGAATTTCATTATGCAAAGAAACGCACAGCAATAAACCAATATATTGCAACTAAACAAACAGCCTGGACATTCAATCAGAGTACAAAAGAGCGATCGCCAAGGCAAAGCGCGTCAACCAGGTCATCCGGAGTCAGAAACCTCAGTAGCGGAAGTTTGAGGCTGAGCTGCTATAATACACTGTGTGTCCAGGAGACCAGGTGGAAAGGTAGCAAGGCGAGAAGCTTAGGTGCAGGTTTTAAGTTGTACTACTATGGTATTGATAGGAAGAGAAATGGAGTAGGTGTTATGCTAAAGCAGGAGTTTGTTAGGAATGTCCTGGAAGTGAACAGTGTGTCAGATAGACTGATGAGTCTGAAGCTTGAAATTGAAGGTGTGATGTTAAATGTTATTAGTCGCTATGCCCCACAGGTGGGATGTGAATTAGAGGAGAAGGAAACATTCTGGAGTGAGTTAGATGAAGTGATGCAGAATATCCCCAGAGGTGAGAGAGTGGTAATTGGTGCAGACTTCAATGGACATGTTGGTGCAGGAAATAGAGGTGATGAAGAAGTGATGGGCAGGTTTGGTATCCAAGGCAGGAACACAGAGGGACAGATGGTGGTAGACTTTGCAAAAAGGATGTAAATGGCTGTAGTGAATACTTTTTTCCAGAAGAGGCATGAGCATAGGGTGATTTATAAGAGTGGAGGTAGGAGCACAAAGGTAGACTACATCTTGTATAGACGATGTAATCTGAAGGCGATCAGTGACTGCAAAGTAGTGGTGGGTGAGAGTGTAGCAAGTCAGCATAGGATGGTGGTTTGTAGGATGAATCTGGTGACAAGGAAGACGAAGAGGACAAAGGCAGAACAAAGGACAAAGTGGTGGAAGCTGAAAAGAGAGGACTGTTCTGTGGTTTTCAGGAAGGAGTTGAGAAAGAATCTGGGTTGTCAGCTACTACAGCTAATCTAATCAGGGAGACAGGTAGGAGAGTACTTGGTGTGTCGTCTGGAAGGAAAGTAGATAAGGAGACTTGGTGGTGGAATGGGGAAGTGCAGGAGTATATAAAGAGAAAGAGGTTAGCAAAGAAAAAGTGGGACACTGAGGAGACTGAAGAGAGCAGACAGGAGTACAGGGAGATGCAGCACAAGGTAAAGGTAGAGGTGGCAAAGGCCAAACAAAGGGTGTATGATGACCCGTATGCTAGGTTGGAAAGTAAGGAGGGAGAGAATGATTTATACAGGATGGCAAAACAGAGAGATAGAGATGGGAAAGACGTCCAGCAGGTTCGGGTGATTAAGGATAGAGAGGGACATGTGTTGACAGGTGCCACAGAAGTAATGGGACGATAGAAAGAGTACTTTGAAGAGCTAATGAATGAGGAAAATGAAAGAGAGCAAAGGGTAGAAGAGGTGACTACTGTGAACCATGAAGTAGCAGAGATTAGTAAAGCTGAAGTGAGGGGGGCACTGAAGAGGATGAAGAATGGAAAGGCAGTTGGTCCTGATGATATACCTGTGGAGGTATGGAAGTGTCTAGGAGAGGAGGCAGTAGAGTTTCTGGTTAGACTATTCAACAGGATCTTAGAGAGTGAGGGGATGCCTGAGGAATGGAGAAGAAGTGTGATGGTGCCCATTTTTAGGAATAAGGGAGATGTTCAGGATTGCAGTAACTATAGAGGAATAAAGTTGATGAGCCATACAATGAAGTTATGGGAAAGAGTAGTGGAAACTAGACTGAGAGCAGAAGTCAGCATTTGTGAGCAACAGTATGGTTTCATGCCTAGAAAGAGTACTACAGATGCAGTATTTTTAAGAATTCTGGTAGAGAAATACAGAGAAGGTCAGAGGGAGCTGCATTGTGCCTTTGTAGATCTGGAAAAAGCCTATGACAGGGTGCCGAGAGAGGAACTATGGTACTGTATGAGGAAGTCTGGAGTGGGAGAGAAGTATGTTAGACTGGTGCAGGACATGCCAACTGTGAGACAGCGGTGAGGTGTGCTGTAGGTGTGACAGAGAAGTTCAAGGTGGAGGTGGGACTACATCCGGGTTCGGCTCTGAGTCCCTTCTTGTTTGCGGTGGTGATGGACAGACTGACAGATGAGGTTAGACAGGAATCTCCATGGACTATGATGTTTGCAGATGACATTGTGATTTGTGGTGAGAGCAGAGAACAGGTGGTGGAAAAGCTCGAGAGGTGGAGATATGCTCTAGAAAGGAGAGGAATGAAGGTTAGTCACGGCAAGACAGAATATATGTGTGTGAATTAGAGGAACCCAAGTGGAACCATGAGGCTACAGGGAGTGGAGATAAAGACGGTGGAGGATTGGAAGTATTTAGGGTCAACAGTCCAGAGCAGTGGAGATTGTGGAAAAGAGGTGAAGAAACATGTTCAAGCTGGTTGGAATGGGTGGAGAAAAGTGTCAGTAATGTGTAATAAAAGAGTATCAGTCAGAATGAAAGGAAAGATATACAAGACAGTGGTGAGACCAGCGATGCTGTATGGTCTAGAGACAGTGACACTGAGGAAAAGACAGGAAGCAGAGCTGGAGGTAGCAGAGATGAAGATGTTGAGGTTCTCTTTGGGAGTGACGAAGATGGATAGGATCAGGAATGAGTCAATCAGAGGAACATGTTAGATGTTTTGGAGATAAGGTCAGAGAGGCCAGAATGAGATGAGGTTTGGTCATGTACAGAGGAGGGATAGTGAGTATATTGGTAGAAGGATGCTGGGGTTGGAACTGCCAGGCAGGAGGTCTAGAGGAAGACCAAAGAGAAGGTTTATGGGTGTAGTGAAAGAGGACATGAAATTAGTTGGTGTGAGAGAGGGGGATACAGAGAACAGCGTGAGATGGAGGAGGTTGATTCACTATAATTGCTGATTTTCTCTATGGACATTGGTGTGGGAGAGTAAATGGTTTTTAACTTCAGTTTTCTGTTGGACAAGTCTGTCAAACTGTGAGATAGAGTGGCAAGGTAGACCTAAGCTAACATAGGTCTTGGTTGGTGCGTGTTTTGTTAAGTTGTTAAAATCTCTTCTTCCCACAAGAAAAAAATTGCTAATTTTCTCTGTCACACAATGAGATTAAAGGGCAAACACATTAGACATAGATTATTTTTGGTGACAAATGGTATTAATCTGCGAGCAGCTATGTTACCGATATAAACCGAAGTACCTGCCAATACTGATATCAGTCGGATACAGTCATTTTAGTCCTTTCAAACTATTTCAAATACATGATTTTCCAACTGTGTAACAAATATTCTTCTCCAATGAAGTATTGTATCGTTTGGGGGTTTAAGTTCATTTTGATAACCACACTTAAAATATATAATATTAGCATCATATGATTTATATTTGGAGATAGATAGACAAAATCCTTCAAATCAGTTTTTTAATCTTCTAACAGATTCACCTAATCTCTCTGTGTCGTCATTGTGGCCAAATCCCGGAGCATCGGTTAATCTGAACTGTGCTGCTAAACATCCGTCTGCAGGCTGGAGGTTCTACTGGTACAAGCTTATTCCTGACATAGCCCGAGAATACTTATACGACTATGAGCTGCTGCCTGGAAGCACAAACGGGACCACACAGGATTCCTATGTCGTCTATAATCACACAAATACAGCAGGGTATGCATGCAGAGCAGGAAGAGGAGACCCAGTGCATTACACGTCTTACAGTCACAAGTTTGTCTGGTCCAGAGGTCAGTTTGTGTACTTGTTTATTTGCTTTCCCTCTTCTCCTTGTTCCAATGATCATTTACATTTTTATTCATGTTTTTGTTTCGTTCTGACCTCAACAATGTCATCTGTGTCTGGTTGATTAGTTAAAGCTGGGATAGGCAACATGTTTTTGGCATTAATGACCTAAAGACAGAGCCGCCCTAAATTAACAGCATTGGTAATTATCAAAATCATTTTTTATGTTTCTGTTGTGGTTGAGGATAGTAGGGCCACATCTGACTTTACTTAAAAACAAACAAAAAATGTCAGAATTCTGACTTTTTCACAGAATTTTGAGATTAAAGTCAGAATTTGGATTTTTTTCAATAGAAAAAGTCAGAATTGAAAATAGTCAGATTGTAATTCTGAGAAAAAGTGATTGTTTTTCAGAGTTTCAGTCACCACCGTCTCTCAGAGTGAGTCCTGACAAAGTTCAACACTTCTGGTCAGACTCTGTGTCACTGACCTGTGAGGGAAACTCGTCCACACAGTGGACAGTGGTGAAGTTTGGTCAAGACGGTTTTACAAGTCAGCGATGCTCCGGCTTTGGGACACTGACTGGATCAACATGCACCACTCAGTTAAATGAGCAACATGCAGTGTACTGGTGTGAGTCTAAGTCAGGACAATTCAGCAGCGCTATCAACATCAGTGTGTCATGTGAGTTTATTATTATTTATTATTCATTCTGTGTATTGTTTATATTCTGAATGTAAGACGCTGTTTTTTCTCAGAATTCTGTTTTTTTTTCTCCGCAGAATTTTGAGTTAAAGTCAGAATTATGACTTTTTTCTGAGAAACTGAGATTAAACAAATGAGCAAAAGTTAAAACCTTACAACATTATTTAAGCTCATCCTCGATGACCTTTGGTGACTCGACTTTGGCTTGAACTTGAAGAACGTTTGTTAAAAATGGTGCAAATAAAACTTCACGTTCTTCCTTTTGGTTGTTTAGTCAAAGATATTCTACTTGATAGTCCGACACATCCTGTGGCTGAAGGAGCAGCTGTTACTCTTCGCTGCAAGCTGAAGACGGGGAACTTTGTTGCTAATGTTGTCTTCTATAAAAACGACAAAGTCGTCCAGAATGACATGAGATGGACGCTGACGATCCCTGCGGTGTCAGAGTCACATGAAGGCTTTTACAGATGTGAAAGAAAATATTCTCAGCGGACTCTGACTTCACCACAGAGTTGGATTTCAGTCAAATGTAGGTATGATTTAAGCGTTTCTTATGTGACAATATCATCACACAAATAACAGTGATTATTTTGTTACAGCTTTGTCCAAACCAGAAAGCTCTCCAGGTCATTTGCCTCTGATTGTTGGATTGGTTTGTGGAGTTTTAGTAATAATTCCTCTGCTGCTGTTTTTTTGCTACGGAACATCTAAAGGTGGGATGTTTTTCTTTTTAAAGTAATACAGGGCATAATTTTTAGATGACTGACATGGAGCAGTAGTTCAACTTTACACAAAACCATGTAATATATAATAATTACTGTATATTTTCCCCCACAGACTCAAATGGTAACAGGTTGGTAAAGGCACTCCATCGTTTCATCTCCATCATCACAGCAATTCCTAACACTGCGGCAGATATATACATACTGTAATAAGATTTTTATATGACATACTTATTTTTGAATGCATATTTTCAACAGTCAGACATTTGCCACAGACCAAACTGTCAATCAAGGGGAAAATCAACAGCAGGTGTACTCGACTCTTCTTCACGGTCAGGCTTCCTAGGTTTTCACAGCCATTTTCTTCAACCTGTCCTCCAACTGAAACGTAATTATGGGTTGTTTTGGCCTGAATACGACACATAGTGCAGAGGTATTTTTCAATGTAACCACACACAAGTGTTGGTGAGATGAGGGTTAGCGCTAAAGAAAACACAGGGCTAGGCAGTAAGTTACAGACAATGACATGTCTGTAAAAGCATGTATCGTGTGTAAAACTCTAAAGGCCCTGGTATACTTCCGCACGCATACCACACGCTGAAGTGCGTGTCGCATATCGTGGACCCCGGTATGCTCGCGGCGTCAGGGTCCTGTAGTATCTCAATTCACCATCGGGTGGTGATACAAGTCTGGACGCAGGCAATAGGACGCATTCCTACCAAAGAAGAAGAGAACGATGCTACAGCTCCCTCGGACACGTCTGGGTCGAGCTGCTCACAGCTGAGAGGTCCGTCGGGCAGGGGAGTCGGGGTGTCAACCTGTTCGCCAGGTCAAGGCTCGGATGACTATCCTTGGCGACTACTTATACGATTGTCAAATGTGTTTTCTGCTTGGTGAGCGGGGCTTATAATCCACCTACCCACCAGTTGGGCCGAAATTCATTTGCGCATTCGCTGTCCACTCACAACCAGCGAGCTCCAAAAGCGGTTCCAAATCCTTGGCTGCACACACTTGGCGCACAATCAACGCACGGTATACCAGGGCCTTAATGTGGGATTTGAATCTGTGTCAATCACATGAAAGTACAATGCTTTAACCACTAAGCGAACTGCCATTGGAAACCTCAACGAAGCTACTCAACGTCAACACATCCAAGGTACCTGCTGTTATTTATGGGTCGTAATTCCTGCATACGACACATACTTATCTTTCGTTGGAGGACACTCCCCTTTTCTTTGTCCGGTTATTACATTTGTGAGAATAAGATTTACACCCTGTGCTGTATTTGTAGGTGACGTTTGTATCTATGAAACAGTTGGAGGCGCTGGAAACATTGGGACTGGTACAGTATTTTCAATTTAGGCTCCTACATAGACTAATGTGATTGTGACTTGTGATTGTGATATTTCCGGTAGACTGTCGCCTGAAATGTTACCCCTTTTTCATCTTATGCCATGTTAATTCCCTCAGGGCTAACTACTGAAACAAGTTCTAAAAGACCATGCAAATGTTTCTGATCAGTACCAGATGTTTTGATTGCTAAAGTTGCCTTAAAAAGTTAAAACTTAAGTTTCTTATTTTTATTTAGCCACCAAAGCATGAGGCCGCTAATAGCTTTTATCGTGCGCTCTCTTAGTAAGAAACGTTGTTGTCACTGACATATTTTAGTCAAAATTCCTGTTAAATGTTACGAACGCTATCACTAATCGACAGCGTTTGCTTAGTGACCTGAAAGATGCAATACTAATATGACCAGTAGGGGCAGTGTAGAGGCAGCTCAGCTTGGGAAGTCACCCTAGTGGGCTGTGACGGTACTGCACGTGGGCCCTATTTTTTTAAAATCTGTAATTACGTTTAAAATAATTGTAAAGAAATGGTTATTGTGGGAAAAAGATGAAAGATTATTATATCAAAGGGGACAATAAATGTTACGGACAATTTACACAGGGATTTTCTGATTGTTAAATATTGTTATTTGAGATTTTGTTTTATGCGTGTTTTATTTTCTTTTTTTCTCAAAGGACACCAACATGCTGAGGTGGAGGAGCTTAACTACAACTATGAAAATGTAGATTCAGGTGCATGTAGAACTATTACCATGGATAGGCAAATCAGCAATTAGCAAAATTGACCAGATGATGCTCAACTTTAACCATAAAAGACCTCCATGAACAATTTTCTTTTTTAATGTCAGCCGGGATTGGCTTGGTACTCAGTGTCAAATTAACCACTGCATGTTTGTGGAGTGCGGGAGGAAACTGGAGAACCCATAAAGAACCCAAACACACACAGGGAGAACATGTAAAGTCCACACAGACAAACGCCCTCAGTTGAACCAGGAATCGAACCTACGACCTTCTTGACCTACTCTACTGTGTGGACTCCTCTTGTTCATTAATTATTTCATTATCATCTTATCTTTTTCTTTTAATAAAAATCTTTGTTTAATAAAAAAAAAAAAAGGTGAAGGAAACACTTATGGGTGCATTATTGTCAAGAGTCTTTCTCGCAGTTGGCATGTTTTGCGCCACACACAAGTGGAAATGACTGAAATAATTCTCAAAGCAGGAAAATGCAGTGAAAAATCCATGTATTTCTACATACATGTAGATGAATAGCGAGTTCTTTGGAACCATTATTAGATTTCATGGCTTTATTAACTATAAATGCAGGGAACCATCTGTCTTTTAATGGCATAACAGTACAACAGTTTGCTTGATGGACTTTAATTATTATTTTTAAAAAGGCATCAAAGATTGAAACAATATCTACTAAATGTTACTATATACAGTGTGTTTGTGTGTGTGTGTGTGTGTGATAGAGAGTGGTCAAGTCAGACAGAGGTACACTTCCACTCAAGATGGCGGAATCAACGATGGCTCCTTGGTGAACGATCTGAATTGTTCAACCGAAGGACTCTCTAGACCGGTATCGGCCTCAAGGGTTAAATACCTGGTTCTTCCCACTAGATAGTCAGAACTAAAGAAACCTCTTGGATGAGAGTCCACTCGCCCACAGCTCACTATTGAAGAAGATTACGATCTGAATGACTGAGAACCTTCACCGACATAACTGCAGTCATAAAATGTCCTTCCGCTGCTTCACCCAGTTGTGGGTAGTTTCCTTTTCCTTTGTTGTATTTTTCCATCATTTCTTCCCCTTAAAATCCTTTCAAAATGTGTATAATTTGTGACCGACTCCAACTTTTCCCACAACAAGAGGGAGGTAAAGATTTACTTTTAGAAAAGCACAAATAGAGTCTCCCAAGTGCCACCTGAGAAAACACTGAGCTCTCTCAGAGTGAGAATCTCATACCCTGGTAGAAAAGCATTTCCCTCAAGTACCACCAGAGGAAGCTTATGTACCACAGTTGGAGAACCACGGCACTAGAGCTAGTACATTTTTTTATATCTCTATAGTGTTACACATAGTGTACCGCTGCATCACAGTGAACACAAATGTCACCATAGACCTTAACTTTTCTTCTGGTTTCTTAAGAAACCACTCGTCAAAGCTGTTTCTCTTTAAATGAGATCAGGACTGGGGAGAGGAAGTCTGACACAAGCCTGTGTGATGAAAACATTACAGAATCGTTGTTACTATTACTAATTCTGATTATTTCCGGCAGGCTGTACCTACACTGAGGGTGTAACACTGCCAGTTTCTGTCACTTCCTATCCTTACATATATATAAGAATAGAAAGACAACCAAATGATAACATGGCCTTAACCCTTAACTCATTGAAATACTTAAAACCTAGAGCAGGGGTTCTCAATCCTGGTCCTGGGGACCACTACCTGAATCAAATAAATGGATCGTTATCAGGCTTCTCCAGTGTTTGCTGATGAGCTGAGCTTTTGAATCAGGTGTGTTGGAGCAAGGAAACATACAGGGCAGTGGGTCCCTAGGACCAGGATTGAGAACCCTTGTTATTGGAGGATAGAACAAGACTTGAAGTTACCATATATGGTTCCTTGCCCATCTGTGGCACTCCAGAAAGAGTAAATATACTCTAAGAATATACAAGAAAAACACAAATAAAGTGAGAGGAACATTATTTTAGAACAGTGTTGACCAGTCCTGGTCCTCGGGGACAACACGCCATTAGCTCACCATTTTTTAATGAGATATTACCGTAGATGCAGGAGAAGAACGAGTGGGACAGTCAGACACTTCCTCCAATCATCACGCAGAAGCCCAGTGTCCGCCCACTGCTCCACTGACTCCCCAGAGAAGCTGAGCTTCCGTGGAAGTGACGTATTTGCTGCATTTGACAGTCGCTACAACCAGATGAAGCTGAGCTTCAAGTGGTTTGCATGCGGAGGCTGCTACGGGAATACGAAAAATCACGCAAGACGATCCGTCATCCGCGATAATCAGCTGATTCTGAACACACTAGTGACACATTCTGATCGCGGTCTAGGGCACGTTTAGTATCGAGGAAGCCGAGCGTCCCGTGGTGTCTCAGAGCAATCACCACTGCTGATTGGCTGAGTGTTTCTAAGATCTTGTGGTAATGCATGTTATGGATGAAGGGGCCACACGGTTGGTGCCGTGCTCAGACCCCTGGGTTCGCGACCCGGTCAGAACAAGGGATTTTCTACATGTGAGTTTGCATGTTCTTCCCGTGTGCACGTAGGTTTTCTCCAGGTTATCTGGTTTCCTCCCACAGTCCAAAAACATGCAGATTTGGGGAAATTGGACACTCTAAATTGGACGCAAAGATGTTCAAATTTCATATTTGTTACGCAAAATCTGGTGTTCGTGTACAAGTACAGTGGTTGTTCTAAAGACTTTTTGACATGCAGTAAATTGTAAATAACTGCCCGATATTGACATTGTTATTCTGGAAAAATGGGCAAAAGCACTTACTCACAGGACATTTTCTGGCCCTTTTTATGGTTAAAATAAGCAAAAAAGTCCAGACGGACACATGTATGTGGATGAAGTGAAACCACAACATGTTGTTATTAGCAAATCTGCTTTTATACAATTTATAGATTAAGAAACAGTTGCTTCTCTGTGACATGTGGGTGTGTCTGTGCAGATCATCCTGTTTGTGTGACATCTACTCCCCATGTCGAGATGTGGTTTCACCACAGTCCACACTAATGCATACAACCAAATAAAACCCACCTAATCTAATACAACAAGCCAAATTAAACAATATTAGAGGTTCATGAGTGATCCAAACGGACTCATCTGGATTTGAAACTTGTGTGGTAAAAGTGAAGTGAACACTCCTGTGCGTTACTTCGGTCAAATCTGCTCAAGACGTGTTTAGTTCTGTGCAAAAGGGAAGGAAGTGCTCACAGCCCGGATAAACTCAGAAGAAGAAGAAGAAGTCCAGCTTTTAGATATTTAAATGATACTGCACTTCTGTTTCTCAAAGCTTCTTGGTTTCTCTTTGTACACGTTCAAGTTTGAGGAGAAATTTGCAAAAGAAGATTAACAGAGCGTCGGTTTTTGGACGTGAGGATGGAACAGACTTTGCTCTGCGTGCTGGGATTATTCTGTGAGTCACTTTCTTTTTCCGAGTCGCTCACTTACGCTTTAGTTTTCATCGTTTTTATGTCAGTTTGATCATGTCTGACTTTCTATTTTTCACTTGAAGCACTGAATCTTCTCTTCTACTGTGGACAAGCTGAAGGTAAGTCTCAACCTTTTGACTTTTGACGATACACTATCTGTATCAATGTGGGCTCCAATACTGATTTTGGATTCATAAAATAGTTGATCCTGCGAATAATGAGCAGTGATAATTTAGTAATCTCAGTCAAAGAGTATGAGGTTTAACCTTTACATACTGAAATTTGATGTCAAAATGTTAAGTTTTGAACTTCTTGAAGAGAATTGGTTTAAGACAAAATAAGACAAATGCTCCATTCAATTTTATTGTTTTAATCTGGCAAATGTTGCTTGGCTAGAATATTGAAAACTAGTTTGTTAACTTTCAGACTGTAATGTGCCCTAAAACGAGGAAAAACAACAAGAAAGTGGACAAAACTGGCCAAAATCTAACAAAGATTAAAATAAGATGACAAAGTTGTTTTTTTTGTTTCTTAAATGGAGATTATTTTTCTATTGCAAAACAAGCCTGCCCAGATTCTTTCTTTCTTTCTTTTTCCAAAAGATTAGCAAATTTCCCCATCTTATTTTACTTTAAGTACATGTTATGTTAGGTTTAGACCGAACACGCACTTATTCTTTATTTATTCTGTTTCTTTCTTGAGATTCTAAACTACAAATAAAGTTGTTGTTGGGAGAAGAAGAAGAATAACTCCTTGAGTTTCAACAGGGTTCTACACTCCTTGTGCTCAAACCCTAATAAAAGAACACGTTTCTTTAGCGTGTGGATTTGTTCCACTGTTTTTTTAATTGTATTTCAATTTTTAAAACACTTGCTTCTTTTGTTTTAGTTGTTCTGACCGTTGAACCAAACTGGTCAGTATTTTTCCATGGAGAGTCTGTCACCCTCATATGTGACGTGAAGGAAGGACAAGAGACAGACTGGTGGTATTCTTTCAACAGAGACGGTCAACGTTTTATCGAGTACAGTGACTTTAAGAAACATCAGATACACAGACAATACATACGAACAGGAAACTACTCTTGCACTGGTGATAAGAAACGCTCAGGAAATCCGCAGGAAAGTAAAAAGGTTCATCTAACAGTTTTAGGTAAGTGTCTATATTCAAACATTTATTTCATCTATGTGAATTTAAAGCTTAAAATGGAAATGAGAAATTATAATGGAGAGGAAATGGAAGTACAAAATATGTTGAAAATTAACAAAGGACAATGAATTGTACACTTTTTTGTTCGTGAAACGTCAATAATTTTAGTAATAATAATAATAATAATAATAATAAAAGTAATTGATATTTTTTAACAGTAAGTGCAACTTCGGCAACTTCATCTGTCTCGAGGTAAATGTTGACGTTCAGTCTGTGATTTCGTTTCTTTTTAGTTAAAGCAAATGATTTGAAAAAGAAACATTTTCTTGTTTTTTTCCAACTTTAAACCCCCCCCTAAAATATTAGAGATTAGAGATATTTCAACATTTTGTGTTTTGCTTGACGATTTTAAAAGTGTTTACATATAAACTCGTTCTGCAGCTGGTTATAAAGCCACAAAATAATATATATATTTTTTCTATGACAATAATTATGTCCATTTATATACTTTTATTCCAAATTGAACAGTGTACACACCTAAGGCATTGATTTTGGAAGGCAACAGTTCAACAGTGGGCGCTGTGATGTTGACCTGCTCTGTGAGCCCATCAACACCTGGCTGGGAATATTCCTGGTACAGCGGCACAAACACCCAACCTCTGACTGCAGGGGACGTCGTTTTCCACTCGAATGACAGAATCAGTGTCTCACAGGATGGACTTTACCGGTGCGCAGGAGGACGAGGAACTCCACGTTACTACACCGTGCAAAGTGACACATTTGGTATGAGCACACTTTTTTATTTTAAATGAAAACATTAAAAATGAAACTCTGCGTTTTGAGCTGTCGACACGTGTGTGTATTTGACCTTTTCTGCTGCTTCAATTGCAAGTTGCCATCACACCTGTTGTGAAGCTGAACCACAACTGGCCTGAGGTTTTCTACGGAGAGGAGACCAGGCTCACGTGTGAGATGAAGGGTGGAGAAAACGTCGTGTGGGAGTATGAGTGGATGAAACAGCAAGTTGTTCTTCCAGAAAACAAAAAGGAACATGTAGTTGTCCATGCTACAACATCAGACTACATGTGTAGGGCAGAAAGTACATATGGCCAAACACGGTGGAGTAAAGCTTTCAGACTGACAGTAATTGGTATGTTTTTGTTTTGCTGGATATAAAATTGTTTTTATTTAAGTGTTAGATAATGCATTAATAAGGGATCGCTCGGGAGAGGGACAGAGATAATCACCCTCACTGAAAATGAAATCATTAAAGAAAAGAACAAGTCTCACGAATCAAATCTACATCTGCTTAAGAACGTGTTTGCCACTTTGTCTCACTGTGATAGAGGCTGGGAAATTAAATTCATTAAATTCATTAAATCTCCCTCTCCCACACCAAAGCCCATAGAGAAAAGCAGTGATTTTACATCACAGCACACAGGAGTTTCTGATCCACTGTTGCCTCCATTAGTACGTTCTAATGTGTTATTTTGTGACTTCTGTGTTTAAACTCCTGTGTTCTGTTGGACAAGTCTGTCAAACTGTGAGATAGTGTGGCAAGGTAGACCTAAGCTAACATAGGTCTTGGTTGGTGCGTGTTTTGTTAAGTTGTTAAAATCTCTTCTTCCCACAAGATAAAATTGCTAATTTTCTCTGTCAAACAATGGGATTAAAGGGCAAACACATTTGCCGTAGATTATTTTTGGTGATGAATGAAATATCAATCTGCGAGCAGCTATGTTTTCAGTAGGGATGTCACGATATCGATATAAACCGAAGTACCTGCCAATACCGATATCAGTCGGATAATAGTCATTTTAGTCCTTTCAACTGTGTCACAAATATTCTTCTCCCATTAAGTATTGTATCGTTTGGGGGTTTAAGTTCATTTTGATAACCACACTTAAAATATAAAATATTAGCATCATATGATTTATATTTGGAGATGGATAGACAAAATCCTTCAAATCAGTTTTTTAATCTTCCAACAGATTCACCTAATCTCTCTGTGTCGTCATTGTGGCCAAATCCCGGAGCATCGGTTAATCTGAACTGTGCTGCTAAACATCCGTCTGCAGGCTGCAGGTTCTACTGGTACAAGCTTATTCCTAACATAGCCCGAGAATACTTATACGACTATGAGCTGCTCCCTGGAAGCACAAACGGGACCACACAGGATTCCTATGTCGTCTATAATCACACAAATACAGCAGGGTATGCATGCAGAGCAGGAAGAGGAGACCCAGTGCATTACACGTCTTACAGTCACAAGTTTGTCTGGTCCAGAGGTCAGTTTGTGTACTTGTTTATTTGCTTTCCCTCCTTGTTCCAATGATCATTTACATTTTTATTCATGTTTTTGTTTCGTTCTGACCTCAACAATGTCATCTGTGTCTGGTTGATTAGTTAAAGCTGGGAAAGGCAACATGTTTTTGGCATTAATGATTTCATTTCACCATAACATACAGTTCTTAACAAATGTATTAGACCTAAAGACAGAGCCGCCCTAAATTAACAGCATTGGTAATTATCAAAATCATTTTTTATGTTTCTGTTGTGGTTGAGGATAGTAGGGCCACATCTGACTTTACTTAAAAACAAACAAAAAATGTCAGAATTCTGACTTTTTCACAGAATTTTGAGATTAAAGTCAGAATTTGGATTTTTTTCAATAGAAAAAGTCAGAATTGAAAATAGTCAGATTGTAATTCTGAGAAAAAGTGTTTGTTTTTCAGAGTTTCAGTCACCACCGTCTCTCAGAGTGAGTCCTGACAAAGTTCAACACTTCAGGTCAGACTCTGTGTCACTGACCTGTGAGGGAAACTCGTCCACACAGTGGACAGTGGTGAGGTTTCGTCAAGACGGTTTTATGAGTCAGCGATGCTCCGGCTTTGGGACACTGACTGGATCAACATGCACCACTCAGTTAAATGAGCAACATGCAGTGTACTGGTGTGAGTCTAAGTCAGGACAATTCAGCAGCGCTATCAACATCAGTGTATCATGTGAGTTTATTATTATTTATTATTGATTCTGTGTATTGTTTATATTCTGAATATAAGTCGCTGAAGACGGACACTGTTTTTTTCCTCAGAATTCTGTTTTTTTTCTCCGCATAATTTTGAGATTAAAGTCAGAATTATGACTTTTTTCCTTACAAACTGAGATTAAACAAATGAGCAAAGGTTAAAACCTAAGCTCATCCTCGATGACCTTTGGTGACTCGGCTTGTTAAAAATGGTGCAAATAAAACTTCACGTTCTTCCTTTTGCTTGTGCAGACAAAGATATTCTACTTGAGAGTCCGACACATCCCGTGACTGAAGGAGAAGCTGTTACTCTTCGCTGCAAACTGAAGACGGGGAACTTTGTTGCTGATGTTTTCTTCTATCAAAACAACAAAGTCGTCCAGAATGACACGAGATGGACGCTGACGATCCCTGCGGTGTCAAAGTCACATGAAGGCTTTTACAGATGTGAAGGAAAATATTCTCAGCGGACTCTGACTTCACCACAGAGTTGGATTTCAGTCAAATGTAGGTATGATTTAAGCGTTTTTTAATGGGACAATATCATCACACAAATAACAGTGATTATTTTGTTACAGCTGTGTCCAAACCAGAACACTCTCCAGGTCATATGCCTCTGATTGTTGGATTGGTTTGTGGAGTTTTAGTAATAATTCCTCTGCTGCTGCTGCTGGTGGTCTTTTGCTACAGAATGTCTAAAGGTGAGATGTTTTTCTTTTTTAATGTCGTTTTCATGTACTACATCACCATTACAGGGAGCCCGGGTCAGGTCATGCCGGGAATTCCTTTTAGACACAACTTTTGCGCTCCATCACGTTAGCTTTTTCCTTTCCTTCACAATACTATTTGCATTTCCTTGTGAAGATTTTGCTTTCCCTTGAAATAACAGTTTGTGTGAACTTGCAATAACAGTTTGTGTTAACTGTTTGCTTTCCCACTCAATACTTTTGCGTTTCCTTGCAATATTTTTGCGTTCCCTTGCAATACTGTTTGCGTGTCTTTGCAGTATTATTTGTTGCGTTCCCTCGCAATAACTTTTTGCGGTCCCTAGCAATATTTTCTGCTTTCCTTCGCAATAACTTTTTGCTTTCCCCCACAATATTTTTGAGTTCCCTCGCAGTATTTTTCGTGTTCCCTTACGAAACATTTTGCGGTCCGTCGTAACATTTTTTTGTGTTCCCTCCTTGCAATACTTTTTGTGTTCCCTCGCAATAAATTTGCAGTTCCTCACTATATTTTTTGTTTTCATTGGCGCTACGTTTTGCATTACCTCGCAGTATTATTTTTTGTATTATTATTAGCTTCCCCTTGCAATATTTTTGATTTCCCTCGCAGTATTTTATGAGTTCCCTTGCAAATTTTTTGTGTTCCATCCCTTGCAATAACTTTTTGCATTCCCTCACAATACTTTTTGGATTCCTTTGCAATATTTTTGCGCTCTTTTGCAGTATTTTTTATGTTCCCTCACAAAAACCTTTCGGATTCCTTTGCAATATTTTTGCGCTCTTTTGCAGTATTTTTTGTGTTCCCTCTCAATAACTTCTGCATTTCCTCCCTATCTTTTTTGCCAAATCTTGCAATGTGTTGTGTGTTCCCTTGTGTTCCCCGAGGGAATGCAAAAAGTTTGGTCTGAAAACTATTCCCACCATGACCCGACCCAGGTGCCATAGCAGTACAATAACTTGCCAAGCAAAAACCATGTGACAGCAAATGTGTGTGTGCGCATGTTTTTTTGTTTTTTTTTACAGAAAATAAAGAAACCTTTTCGAGCAGCGAATATGCATCTCCTCAACATGGTTGGCCTGATTTATTTGTCATTTGGTCTTTAAGTGTAACAAGTTTTTAAATATATATATACATATATATGTATATATGTATATATGTATATATATATATATATATATATATATATATATATATATATATATATATATATATATATATACACATATGTATATATACATACATACACATACACATAAATATAATTAAAGTGATTATTTTGACCTTGGCTTGACCCATAGATGATGCTTGTCACTATGAAACAGTGAAACCACGTGTGGACACAGAAGATGGTAAAGTTTTTTCTTTTTGTGTTAAACCTGTGATTAGAAATGATTACCCCAAAAATGTATAATTTATGGAGATTGTAAATGATTAAATTATATTCTAAAAAATGTATGTGTTTCAGATGAAGTCAGGGGTGTTGTATATTCTTTGATTGAGATTAAAAAACGCCATGAAATCAATGGTAAGTACATATGAACCACATCCAATTCATAGAGAATGGAAAGAATATTCATCATTTATATTATATTATATTATTCATTAATATTTTCCATTTAACAGGAGAGAAAAGTAAACCAGACAAAGGGTGTGTTTACTCGGATTTGAAGATACAATCAGATGCAGGTACCATCCATCCATTCATCTAATCACCCACCCATTCATTCATCCATCCATCAATCTTCCGTATAACCTGACATGTGGTTTCCATTGTAGATGATGATCAGATGTACGCCCAAGTGCAGTCATGCAGTAAAGACAAAAAAAACAACAAAAGTAATTCAACTTTACACCAACTCACAGCTGTTGTTCTTAGAAATAGTTGTTGTTATAAACATTTGTGTCTAATATAATAATCATTCATGGGAATATAATTGTTGATATTTGCTGTGTTTAGCGTTCGACTGATTGATTCAAAAGTAGAGTTTGGAATTTCGGTTGGTTTCGACATGGAACGATACATAGTAAACAAAAGAATATATATTTATAACGTAAAAATAATTCTATAAAACCAAAAAAAAAAACCCAGACAGAAATCATTCACTACTTGATATCTGGTGTCGGGCCGCATGAAGTTGATCAGGGAGCCACATGTGGCCCTCGGGCCGCGAGTTTATGACCTCTCATTTAATTTAATTGTCCAATTAACCTCTGGACCCGCCCATACATACACACACGAGCAGAATAATTGTGAAATTAAATGACTAAATACAACATTTGAATCAACAAATCACTAATAACAACAAATAGTAAATAGAGAAAAGTAATAAAATGAACTGATTATAGTTGTAGTCAAATTAAACAAACCTTATTTTTCATCACACTGATTAACTATATTTGTAGTTCTTACCATTAGGTCAGATTACTTATTAGTGTTATTATTTGTATACATGTTAGACAACATTTAAATTCATAATCTGTGATTTGTTTTTAAAGATTTGACATGGAAAATTGTCTGCATAATAACAGTGACATTTCAATCTGCTCACGTCTCCATTCACAGGACAATCAACTCCTGCTGTGGCCGAGGAAACTGTATATTCTGAAATTAACCCTGGAAAATCTAGTGGTAATATCCTTGGCAAAATACTATGTACATGGTACTAAAATGAAAGACAACATCCTTAGTTTGTTTTGTTTTTTTCTTTCCCTTTGCTTCCAGATCAGTAATCAACCCAAGCACTGGAACAGAAGAGGTTGTACAACAATAGTACATTATACAGGAGTTTATGCAGAAGGAACATTTGGAATACTGAAATTACATACATATCACATACTGAACATAAGTATGAATAAGTATAAGTATTCATAAGTCAGTCTGACTTTAAGGAGTTAACGTCAAACGACAAGTGATAACTGAGTCAGGATTTATGAATCTCCACACTATAGTTTTTGGGTAAAAATAGCTAAGGTAAATCGATAAAAACTCTCTTCTCTTGTCATGTGCACATAGTCCGTGTGTTACGATGATTCAAATATTAGAGTCACGATACGATACTCGATACCAATGACATCACGATACAACGATTCTGTGATAATCAATATGTCGCAAGACAATCTTGTAGACGGAAAGCAAAGTTTAACATGAACAGTTAAAAGTGCAGAGTTTGGTACGTGATGAACGTGGATGACACTCCCTCTTCTTTGGGCCACGTAAGTTCCACATTAATTTGACCCACCCCTACTGTGCACATTAGACACATGAGAAGTAACATATTTTTAGTCCTTTGAGAAATGGTTCTCACACTGTGGTACACAAACCTCCTCTGGTGGTAAATTCATAAACAATGTTCTACTGTATATTACATTTTACATTACATTACTGTAGCCATTTACATACTGTATGCAACATGTCTGCACGACAATAGCTAAAAACAATGAGACTTATGTTACAGGTTTTGTTAACACCAAAATGTATTAACTTTGAAGTCCCACAGAGAGCAGTGAGTCATCAGCATAGGGATTGATTTCTCGAATGGCAAATGTATATAATTGCATTCATGTTGAAGCAGCAACAGCGCAACATAATCACATAGCTTTTTAGCAAATATTTCTCTCATTTAAAAACACATTCTACCTGTGGAAAAAGCTTTATTTATTTTTTTAACATTGCATGAATAGTAGCTGTTTTTTTTATTTCTATTTTTTTTATTGATACAAATTGTAACTTTTTCCAATATAATATTACTGTTATGTCCCTGGCCTAGGGAAACCAGGGGTAACCTATGTGTGTGTGTGTGTGTCTTCCACCTCCTCTTTCCAAATAAAGCCAAATAAATCAAAAGTCTGTTCAACCAAGTGTAGCAGTTTTATTAATTTCAGAGAGGAACAAGGCCGAAATAACAAACCAGACAGGAGAAAGGAAAGGTGAAACAAAATGGCTTCGCTCTCCTACTTGGTAACAAACACCATAAGCCATACAGCAACTTAATGATCTAATCTTCACTCACTACGACTAATAACTACTTTCAATCCAGGCCCCATCTCTTCAACCACTCATGGAAATAATGAAATCAAGAGAAACTGCAAATAAAAGTGCCAAACGAGCCCAAAACATGTGACGGATCAGTTTGGTTCATTTACTTGAATGTCCTGCGTTCTCAAAACCAAAAGCAGAAGTAACACATTGACTGCGTACAATAATTATAGGCATAGGCGCCAATCCCGTGGATTGATCACATGTCAGCAGCAGCAGCTCAGGTGGCTCTGGTTTTCTATCCAACACAAATCTAAGGAATCCTGCCTAGAACTTAAATTTTCTTTTGCTGACTGAATTAAAAAGAGTCTAACAAACTCTTTACAGCAAAATTGTGGACATTGTTAGCATTTTGTGGAGGTTTCTGGCTCTTTCCTGCTGAACTTGGGCCTTGCAGGCCTGGATAAATAAACCATGCCACCCAAAGCTTCAAACCACACCACTGAGGAATATGTCACCATGGCTCAAGTGCGTGAATTGCTGGACCAACAAAAAGACTTTTACAGGACTTTGCTTGAACAACAGAAAAAAAGCTTCAAAACTTGTGTTCAGATCATAGTTGACTCTTCAAACAGGAGGACTGATGATCTGTCAAAGCAAGTCTATGATCTCCAGGTGAGTCTGGAAATGACTCAAAAGGATTTTGATGATTTTAAAATCTCATGCAAACCTTGGTCCAAGAACTGTATGGAAACCAGGACTGACTTGGACACAATTTGTAAAAGCATGATTTCAATCTCCGACAAGACAGAATATCTGGAGGGCCAGTCAAGACGCCAAAATGTTGTTGTAAATGGCATTAAAGGGTCTGGGAACGAAAAGGTGTCTGAATCTGAAGAAAAAGTGAGAAAACTACAACTGGATCACTTGAAAATAGAGCTGGATTGGGCTCACAGGACTGGGAAGCCAATGGCATTGTCAGAAAAGCCACGACCCATCGTGGTCAGATTTCTACGGCTGAAGGATAAACTTGCTGTTCTGGATAAAGCTAAAAACTTGAAGGGCTCTGGCATCTTCATAAACAAGGTCTTTCCCTGAAGCCGTCCAGCAATGAAGGCCGCACGGGAGAGAGGTGACATTGCATATTTGAGATATGACAAACTTATTGTCCATCCACCCACCCAAAACCCGTTAGTCTGCCTCATTAGTCTCCACCATTAGACATTTTATACACTATTTTGATTATTTAATTATATATCTGCAGCACATTATTTCTTATACACACTGTGGACTACAACAAACCTGATTTTGAAGGCCAGACTTTTAAGCCCTTTGATCCCTCGACTATTGACCCTTACAACTTCGATGTTGACCCAGACCTACATTTTTTTCTCATCATTTGATGCCTCCAAAATTTGCAGTTATTATAATGATACTCAGTTTAATGACTTGTGTGTTTCTATGCCTCCTAATATATTCTCTACTTTTCATCTGAAATATAAGAAGTCTTTCCAGCAACTATGACAAATTCATGCATTATCTATCTACACTTAATCATGATTTTTCTGTTATTGCTTTATCAGAAACATGGCTTACAGAGGTCTCCAGAGACATTTTTAAATTACCTAAATACAATTCGGTTCACTGTGTAAGAGAGAATAGATCTAGAGGCGGAGTATCTTTGTTCATCAATGATGTTTATGAATTTAAAATCAGGGATGATCTCTCTCCAAAGTCTGATGGGGCTGAGGTGGAATCTGTTTTTGTAGAGCTCTCTGGTGTCTCTGGTGGAAAGAATATTGTTGTTGGTGTTATTTATCGCCCACCTGACTCTATCATCAAAGATTTCAATGAAAGTTTGTCAAATTCTCTTGATCTGATAAACAATGAGGATAAAATCTGTTACATTTTAGGAGATTTCAATATAAGTCTTTTTAAATATAAATCAGATACCCTTACTGGTGACTTTCTTAATATTCTGTATTCTAGTTACTTTTTCCCTCCTATTCATAAATCTACACGGGTTAAAGAAAATTCAGCAACCTTGACTGATAACATTTAACTAACTCTTTGAGTGAAGGAATGAAACCTGGGGTCTTGTATTTAGATTTGTCAGACCATTTTCCTATTTTCCAGTACTCTTTAATCAAGAGTCTAAATAGAGCTAAACATACCAAGAAAACAATGTACAAAAGAATTATGAGCAGGTCAAATATTTCAAAATTTAAAGACAAGCTTACCAGTATTTCATGGGATGACCTATATGAGGAAAATAATGCTGAGTGTGCATATCAATATTTTATGAATGTTATTCGTTTTAGCTTTGATGAATGTTTCCCAATCGGAGGTTCTACCAGGAAATACAGTCAAGACTCAAATAAGCCTTGGTTTACAGCTGTTTTGTTGAAATTGTTGAGGAAAAAGAATAAACAATACAGAAAATATCTCTCAAATCCCACTCCTCTTAGCCATTGCGTTTATAAATCCTATAGAAATAAATATATTCATTCCATTAGATCTGCAAAAAAAGAAATATTACAGTGAAAAATTTAATAGATGTTCAAACAATATCAAAACCACATGGAAAGTGATAAATCAGCTGTTGCAAAGAGAAAAAAACTGCCCCAGAGCTACCACCTGTCTTTTCAAAATCCATTTGATATAGCTCAAAAATTGAATGACTTTTTTGTCAATATTGGTTATGAATTAGCTAACAAAATATCTGTATGCCATGGTAATCCACTGGATTTTATCCCTAGACATTTTCCTATTATTTATTCTTTTGAGTCCCCTGATATTCAAGAAATAAGTGACATAATTGATGAACTAAAACTATCTTCAGCAGGTCATGACAACATTACTCCATTCCTTGTCAAACAGGTGAAACAGTCAATACTCACATATTTTCTCTGTCTATGAAAACAGGTGTTGTACCAGAGGATTTAAAAGTTGCCAAAGTGATCCCTCTGTTTAAAGCTGACGATCCTTGTTGTTTTAATAATTATAGACCCATATCTATTTTGCCATGTTTTTCAAAAATATTAGAAAAAATTATTTACAAGAGGATTTCTTTCTCATCATTTAGATTCTAATTCAATTCTTTACAAACACCAGTATGGTTTCCGGAAAAAACACTCCACTTATATGGCTCTGCTTCACCTGATTGACAAAGTTACTTCTGCACTTGAAAATAATGAATTTACTTGTAGTATTTTTCCTAGACTTTTCAAAAGCTTTTGATACAGTTAACCATCATATTTTACTTGAAAAGATGTATAAATACGGTTTTCATGATACTACACACAAATGGTTAAAAAATTATGTATGTTTGTGTTACGGGTTGCTATTCTAACAAAGCCAGACTACTCTGTGGGATTCCGCAGGGATCCATTCTGGGACCATTATTATTTCTCATAAACATTAATGATTTGTCTAATGTCTCTAATATCCTTTCTCCAATAATGTTTGCAGATGACACAACTCTTGTTCTTTCTCATTCAAATTTCAGTTCACTGATTAAGGATGCTAATGTTGGTTTAACTGCCTACGCTACCTGGTTCAGACTGAATAAATTATCTTTGAATATAAAAAAATCTAACTTTATCATTTTCAGTGGTAAAAAAATCATATTCTAAGGATTTATCTAAAATTTCAATTGAGTCTGTTGAGATGCCTCAAGTGTCATCTACAAGATTCCTGGGAATCATTGTTGATGAGAGTTTGAGTTGGAAAGAACAAACTGACTGGGTTAGCAGAAAAATAAATAAATCTATTGGTATAATTAGAGGGATCAGTCAGCTTGTCACCACAAACTGTCAACAGATTCTATATTACAGTTTAATGTATCCCTATCTTTCATATTGTAATATAGTTTGGGCCAGTACTCTCAACAAAATTTTGGTCCTCCAGAAACGTTTTGTTAGAATTGCAACTCGATCAGAGTCACACACACCAGCTGCT
>NW_025320747.1:0-13569 GCF_019176455.1 Solea senegalensis
GACAGTAGAAAAATGAAAAAGAATATAAAAACAGATTTATCTCAGCTGAATGTGCACACAATAAGACACAAATAGAAAAAACACATCCAAACAGTGAAATCATTGCAAAATCAAACACTGAAGGTACAGAAGTATATCTTATAATATGTTATATTCATTTTGCTATGGGAAAGTAGAAAAAATAGAACAAATCAGAAAACAACCGGATACTTACTGATTGCACTCAAACAGACTACCAAGAGAAAAACACATCCAAACAGTGAAATCATTGCAAAATCAAACACTGAAGGTACAGAAGTAAATCTTTTAAGATGTTAATTTCATCTGTGAGGTTTATATTAAGGGACAGTAGAAAAATGAAAAAGAATATGAAAACAGCTTTATCTCAGCTGAATGTGCACACAAACAGACTACCAAGAGAAATACACATCCAAACAGTGAAATCATCGCAAAATCAAACACTGAAGGTACAGGAGTGTATCTTTTAAGATGTTATCTTCATTTGTGAGGTTTATATTAAGGGACAGTAGAAAAATGAAAACGAATCCGACAACAGTCTTATCTCTGCTGAATGTGCACACATCAAGACACAAATAGAAAAACACATCCAAACAGTGAAAGCATTGCAAAATCAAACACTGACGGTACAGAAGTATATCTTTTAGGATGTTAACTTCATTTGTGAGGTTTATATTAAGGGACAGTAGAAAAATGAATAAGAATAGGAAAACAGCTTTATCTCAGCTGAATGTGCACACAACAAGACACAAATAGAAAAACACATCCAAACAGTGAAATCATTGCAAAATCAAACACTGAAGGTACAGAAGTAAATCTTTTAAGATGTTAATTTCATTTGTGAGGTTTATATTAAGGGACAGTAGAAAAATGAAAAAGAATATGAAAACAGCTTTATCTCAGCTGAATGTGCACACAAACAGACTACCAAGAGAAAAACACATCCAAACAGTGAAATCATTGCAAAATCAAACACTGAGGGTACAGGAGTGTTTCTTTGAAAATGTTAACTTCATTTGTGAGGCTTAAGTTATGGGACAGTAGAAAAATGAAAAAGAATATGAAAACAGCTTTATCTCAGCTGAATGTGCACACAACAAGACACAAATAGAAAAACACAATCAAACAGTGAAAGCATTGCAAAATCAAACACTGAAGGTACAGAAGTATATCTTTTAAGATGTTAACTTCATTTGTGAGGTTTATATTAAGGGACAGTAGAAATATGAAAAAGAATATAAAAACAGCTTTATCTCAGCTGAATGTGCACACAAAAAGACTACCAAGAGAAAAACACCTCCAAACAGTGAATTCATAGCAAAATCAAACACTGAAGATACAGGAGTATATCTTATAAGATGTTAACTTCATTTGTGAGGTTTACATTAAGGGACAGTAGAAAAATGAAAATGAATATAAAAACAGCTTTATCTCAGCTGAATGTGCACACAACAAGACACAAATAGAAAAACACATCCAAACAGTGAACTCATTGCAAAATCAAACACTGAAGGTACAGGAGTATATCTTATAAGATGTTAACTTCATTTGTGAGGTTTACATTAAGGGACAGTAGAAAAATGAAAAAAAATCCAGTGTGGATGTGAATGTGCACACAAACAGACGACATTAGAAAAAAGACATCCAAACAGTGAAATCATTGCAAAATCAAACACTGTGAGGTTTATATTAAGGGACAGTAGAAAAATGAAAAAGAATATAAAAACAGCTTTATCTCAGCTGAATGTGCACACAACAAGACACAAATAGAAAAACACATCCAAACAGTGAAATCATTGCAAAATCAAACATTGAAGGAGCGTATCTTTTAAGATGTTATCTTCATTTGTGAGGTTTATATTAAGGGACAGTAGAAAAATGAAAAAGAATAGGAAAACAGCTTTATCTCAGCTGAATGTGCACACAACAAGACACAAATAGAAAAACACATCCAAACAGTGAAAGCATTGCAAAATCAAACACTGAAGGTACAGGAGTATATCTTATAAGATGTTAACTTCATTTGTGAGGTTTACATCAAGGGACAGTAGAAAAATGAAAAAAAATCCAGTGTGGATGTGAATGTGCACACAAACAGACGACAATAGAAAAAAGACATCCAAACAGTGAAATCATTGCAAAATCAAACACTGAAGGTACAGAAGTAAATCTTTTAAGATGTTAATTTCATTTGTGAGGTTTATATTAAGACAGTAGAAAAATGAAAAAGAATATAAAACAGCTTTATCTCAGCTGAATGTGCACACAACAAGACACAAAGAAAACACATCCAAACAGTGAAATCATTGCAAAATCAAACACTGAAGGTACAGGGTATATCTTTAAGATGTTAACTTCATTTGTGAGGTTTACATTAAGGGACAGTAGAGAAATGAAAAAGAATATAAAAACAGCTTTATCTCAGCTGAATGTGCACACAATAAGACACAAATAGAAAAACACATCCAAACAGTGAAATAATAGCAAAATCAAACACTGAAGGTACAGGGTATATCTTATAAAAATGTTATATTCATTTTGTTACATGGTAAGTAGAAAAATTAGAACAAATCAGAAAACAGCAGATACTTTACTGATTTTTAAACAGACACAAATAGAAAAACACATCCAAACAGTGAAAGCATTGCAAAATCAAACATTGAAGGTACAGAAGTATATCTTTTAGATGTTAACTTCATTTGTGAGGTTTACATTAAGGGACAGTAGAAAAATGAAAAAGAATATGAAAACAGCTTTATCTCAGCTGAATGTGCACACAACAAGACACAAATAGAAAAACACAATCAAACAGTGAAAGCATTGCAAAATCAAACACTGGAGGTACAGAAGTATATCTTTTAAGATGTTAACTTCATTTGTGAGGTTTATATTAAGGGACAGTAGAAAAATGAAAAAGAATATGAAAACAGCTTTATCTCAGCTGAATGTGCACACAATAAGACACAAATAGAAAAACACATCCAAACAGTGAAATTATCGCAAAATCAAACACTGAAGGTACTGAAGTATATCTTATAATATGTTATATTCATTTTGTTATGGGAAAGTAGAAAAATTAGAACAAATCAGAAAACAGCCGGATTCTTACTGATTGCACACAAACAGACTACCAAAAGAAAAACACATCCAAACAGTGATATCATTGCAATATCAAACACTGAAGGTACAGGAGTGTATCTTTTAAGATGTTATCTTCATTTGTGAGGTTTATATTAAGGGACAGTAGAAAAATGAAAACGAATCCGACCACAGCCTTATCTCTGCTGAATGTGCACACAGCAAGACACAAATAGAAAAACACATCCAAACAGTGAAAGCATTGCAAAATCAAACACTGACGGTACAGAAGTATATCTTTTAGGATGTTAACTTCATTTGTGAGGTTTATATTAAGGGACAGTAGAAAAATGAAAAAGAATAGGAAAACAGCTTTATCTCAGCTGAATGTGCACACAACAAGACACAAATAGAAAAACACATCCAAACAGTGAAATCATTGCAAAATCAAACACTGAAGGTACAGGAGTGTATCTTTTAAGATGTTATCTTCATTTGTGAGGTTTATATTAAGGGACAGTAGAAAAATGAAAAATAATATGAAAACAGCTTTATCTCAGCTGAATGTGCACACAAACAGACTACCAAGAGAAAAACACATCCAAACAGTGAAATCATTGCAAAATCAAACACTGAAGGTACAGGAGTATATCTTTTAAGATGTATCTTCATTTGTGAGGTTTATATTAAGGGACAGTAGAAAAATGAAAAAGAATATGAAAACAGCTTTATCTCAGCTGAATGTGCACACAAACAGACGACAATAGAAAAACACATCCAAACAGTGAAATCATTGCAAAATCAAACACTGAGGGTACAGGAGTGTTTCTTTGAAAATGTTAACTTCATTTGTGAGGCTTAAGTTATGGGACAGTAGAAAAATGAAAAAGAATATGAAAACAGCTTTATCTCAGCTGAATGTGCACACAACAAGACACAAATAGAAAAACACAATCAAACAGTGAAAGCATTGCAAAATCAAACACTCAAGGTACAGAAGTATATCTTTTAAGATGTTAACTTCATTTGTGAGGTTTATATTAAGGGACAGTAGAAAAATGAAAAAGAATATAAAAATATTTTCACATATGTGCGTTTTTTCCATTCCTGTTCATGTCTCTTCTCATAGATATTACAAACCTCACAATCATTCACAGCACCACCGTAACCTTTCCTCACTTATATATCCCACCCGCTCCACACACATCCAACACCTTGTTGCAGGGGGCCTGTGGAACTGCCAGTCAGCTACCCGCAAGACTGAGTTCATCTCTGGCTTTGCTACTGAGCAATGTCTGGACTTCCTTGCTCTCACAGAGACTTGGATAACACCCTCCAACACAGCCACCCCTGCGGCTCTCTCCTCTGCCCACTCCTTCTCCCACACACCCAGATCCACTGGAAGAGGTGGCGGGACAGGTCTACTTATCAACCCCAACTGGACTTTCACTCTTTTCCCACTGCCTCACTTCTCTTCACAGTCGTTTGAATTTCATGCTGTAACTATAACTCACTCAGTAAAACTCATCATTGTTGTCATCTACCGTCCACCAGGCCCATTGGGACACTTCTTGGAGGAACTAGATGTCCTCCTCTCAAACATCCCTGAAAATGGTCCACCACTTGTTCTTCTTGGTGACTTCAACATCCAGTCAGAGAAGTCATCTGATCTACTTCTACTTCTTTCATCTCTTTCTCTCTCACTTGCTCCTTCTCCACCAACTCACAGAGCTGGCAACCACCTTGACCTCATCTTCACCAGAAACTGCTCCACCTCCGACCTCAAGGTAACCCCACTTCATGTCTCTGATCATTTCTTCATTTCCTACTCTCTCCCACTCTCCCAATCGGATGATCTCATCTCATCAGATATTGCACTTGTCCGTCGCAACATTCGCTCTCTCTCTCCCTCCTCTCTCTCCTCAACTGTTCTATCAGCACTTCCTTCAGCTGACTCCTTCTCCCTCATGCATCCCAACTCTGCCACAGACACCTTCCTCTCTACTCTGTCCTCCTCTCTTGACTCTCTCTGTCCTCTTACTTCCCGGCGGGTTCGTAAGTCCTCCCCAGCCCCGTGGTTGTCGGACTCAGTGCGTGCTGAGAGAGCCACGATACGGGCAGCAGAAAGAAAATGGAGGAAATCAAAACACCCTGATGACCTGCTTTCCTATCACTCTCTTCTCTCCACCTTCACTGCCTCTATCTCTGCAGCCAAACGATCTTTCTATCAGACTAAAATTCAATCCTCTTTCTCTAACCCCAAAAAACTTTTCTCTATCTTCTCTAACCTCCTTGATCCCCCCACCCCCCCTCCTCCTTCCTCCCTTCTACCAATTCACTTTGTCAACTACTTCACAAAAAAGGTAGATGACATTCGCTCTTCTTTCTCAACCCCACCTCCTGTTCTCACCACTCCACCAACCACACATTCAGCTCCTTCTCTATCCTCTTTCTCCCCTCTATCTCAGGATCAAGTTCTTTCCCTAATAACCTCTGCCCGCCCCACCTCCTGCCCCCTTGACCCTATCCCCTCTCACCTTCTTCAGTCAATTGCTTCTGATCTTCTTCCTTTCCTCACCCACCTCATTAACACATCTCTGTCATCTGGTTGCTTTCCGGACTCTCTTAAAGAGGCCAGAGTGACCCCCCTCCTTAAAAAACCCACCCTTGACCCGTCTGAAGTAAATAACTACAGACCTGTCTCTCTTCTTCCTTTTCTCTCCAAAACTCTGGAGCGCGCTATCTTTAATCAACTCTCCTCCTACCTTCACCGGAACAACCTTCTTGATCCTCTTCAGTCTGGTTTTAAAGCAGGTCACTCGACCGAAACTGCACTTCTTGCTGTCACTGAGCAACTCCACACTGCCAGGGCTGCCTCTCTCTCCTCTGTGGTCATCCTCCTGGACCTTTCTGCAGCGTTTGACACAGTTAACCACCAGATCCTTACTTCCTCCCTTCAAGAACTAGGTGTCTCAGGCTCTGCACTTACCCTTCTCTCGTCCTATCTTCAAAACCGAACATACAGAGTAACCTGGAGAGGATCCGTGTCGGAACCCTGTCCTCTAGCTACTGGGGTCCCTCAGGGTTCTGTCTTGGGCCCTCTCCTCTTCTCTCTATACACCAACTCTCTTGGTTCGGTTATTCACTCTCATGGTTTTTCCTATCACAGCTACGCCGATGACACCCAACTCATTCTCTCTTTTCCCAGCTCCGACACACAGGTAGCAGAACGGATCACCGCTTGTCTGACTGACATCTCTCAGTGGATGTCTGACCATCACCTGAAACTCAATCTCGACAAGACTGAATTTCTTTTTCTCCCAGGAAAGGGCTCTCCCACCACAGATCTAACCATCACCCTCGACAACTCTGTGGTAACTCCTTCTCACACCGCAAGGAACCTGGGTGTGACACTTGACGACCATCTCTCCCTCACTGCCAACATTGCTGCAACAGCTAGATCTTGCAGATACATGTTGCACAACATCCGAAGGATTCGGCCTCTTCTAACCCAGAAGGCGGCACAGGTTCTGGTCCAGGCTCTTGTCATCTCACGCTTGGATTACTGCAACTCCCTCCTGGCTGGTCTTCCTGCATGCGCCATACGACCTCTGCAACTCATCCAGAATGCAGCAGCTCGACTGGTCTTCAACTTACCAAAATTCTCCCACACTACACCGCTCCTCCGCTCCCTTCACTGGCTTCCTGTAGCTGCTCGCATCCGCTTCAAGACTCTAGTGCTTGCGTTCCATGCTACAAACGGATCCGGTCCAGCCTACATCCAGGACATGATCAAAACCTACACCCCAGCCCGCCCACTCCGCTCTGCATCGACAAACCGGCTTGCTGCTCCCTCACTGAGAGGATCACAGAGGCACTCGCAGAACTCGAGACTGTTCACTGTCCTCGCTCCCAAATGGTGGAACAATCTCCCCATCGACATCCGGACAGCTGAAAGCCTCCACATCTTCCGACGCCGACTAAAAACACATTTGTTCCGACTCTACCTCGACTAAGACGACAAACAAAAAAAAACAAAAAAAAAATATATATATATATTGCACTTATGACTAGCACTTCATAGTTTGTTCTACTTGAAGCTCTTACTTACTTCTAGCTCTTATTTGTACCCAAATGTTTAAATGCACTTTTGTAAGTCGCTTTGGATAAAAGCGTCTGCTAAATGACATGTAATGTAATGTAATGTAAAAACAGCTTTATCTCAGCTGAATGTGCACACAAAAAGACTACCACGAGAAAAACACCTCCAAACAGTGAAATCATAGCAAAATCAAACACTGAAGGTACAGGAGTATATCTTATAAGATGTTAACTTCATTTGTGAGGTTTACATTAAGGGACAGTAGAAAAATGAAAAAGAATATGAAAACAGCTTTATCTCAGCTGAATGTGCACACAACAAGACACAAATAGAAAAACACATCCAAACAGTGAACTCATTGCAAAATCAAACACTGAAGGTACAGGAGTATATCTTATAAGATGTTAACTTCATTTGTGAGGTTTACATTAAGGGACAGTAGAAAAATGAAAAAAAATCCAGTGTGGATGTTAATGTGCACACAAACAGACGACATTAGAAAAAAGACATCCAAACAGTGAAATCATTGCAAAATCCAACACTGTGAGGTTTATATTAAGGGACAGTAGAAAAATGAAAAAGAATATAAAAACAGCTTTATCTCAGCTGAATGTGCACACAACAAGACACAAATAGAAAAACACATCCAAACAGTGAAATCATTGCAAAATCAAACATTGAAGGAGCGTATCTTTTAAGATGTTATCTTCATTTGTGAGGTTTATATTAAGGGACAGTAGAAAAATGAAAAAGAATAGAAAACAGCTTTATCTCAGCTGAATGTGCACACAACAAGACACAAATAGAAAAACACATCCAAACAGTGAAAGCATTGCAAAATCAAACACTGAAGGTACAGGAGTATATCTTATAAGATGTTAACTTCATTTGTGAGGTTTACATTAAGGGACAGTAGAAAAATGAAAAAAAATCCAGTGTGGATGTGAATGTGCACACAATAGACGACAATAGAAAAAAGACATCCAAACAGTGAAATCATTGCAAAATCAAACACTGAAGGTACAGAAGTAAATCTTTTAAGATGTTAATTTCATTTGTGAGGTTTATATTAAGGGACAGTAGAAAAATGAAAAAGAATATAAAAACAGCTTTATCTCAGCTGAATGTGCACACAACAAGACACAAATAGAAAAACACCTCCAAACAGTGAAAGCATTGCAAAATCAAACACTGAAGGTACAGGGTATATCTTTTAAGATGTTAACTTCATTTGTGAGGTTTATATTAAGGGACAGAAGAAAAATGAAAAATAATATGAAAACAGCTTTATCTCAGCTGAATGTGCACACAAACAGACTACCAAGAAAAAAACACATCCAAACAGTGAAATCATTGCAAAATCAAACACTGAAGGTACAGGAGTATATCTTATAAAATGTTATATTCATTTTGTTATGGTAAAGTAGAAAAATTAGAACAAATCAGAAAACAGCCGGATCCTTACTGATTGCACACAAACAGACTACCAAAAGAAAAACACATCCAAACAGTGAAATCATTGCAAAATCAAACACTGAAGGTACAGGAGTATATCTTATATGATGTTAACTTCATTTGTGAAGTTTATATTAAGGGACAGTAGAAAGATGAAAAAGAATATAAAAACAGCTTTATCTCAGCTGAATATGCACACAATAAGACACAAATAGAAAAACACATCCAAACAGTTAAAGCATTGCAAAATCAAACACTGAAGGTACTGAAGTATATCTTATAACATGTTATATTCATTTTGTTATGGGAAAGTAGAAAATTGAGAACAAATCAGAAAACAGCCGTATCCTTAACTGATTGCACATAAACAGACGACAATAGAAAAACACATCCAAACAGTGAAATCATTGCAAAATCAAACACTGAGGGTACAGGAGTGCTTCTTTAAAGATGTTAACTTTATCGTAAAAAAACTTTTTTTGTGTGTTTTTTCATTCACCACAAGGAGGCGCTGTTTTCAAACTTCACCATTTTTTCATAGACGTCTTCAGCCATGGACCATCATCAATCATAGCAAGTTTGGTTCGGATCGGACCTTCCATCGCAAAGTTATAGGAGTTTTGTTTTTCTGATGCGAAACATCAGAATCATCAAAAACTTTGCCGCCCCCTATCTCTTGCGCCGTGCGACATTTGAAAAAACCTTTGATACCGTGAGCTCCTCAACTCGTCCACAGGGACCTCACCAAGTTTGAAGGTGATCGCACGAAAACTCTAGGAGGAGTTAGTTCAAATACCATTGCTGCGAATTTGCCAAAATCGCCAAAAAATGGCCAATCAACCCAAGATGGCGGATTTCCTGTAGGTTTCACGGGAAAGTCGTCATCGACTTTTTTGACCGTCCCCACCTAATGAACGTGTGTACCAAGTTTCGTTCACATACGTTTAACCCGACATGAGTTGACCTAATAGAAGTTTTTTGCGTGACTTTTTAGCCCCACCCTCTTCCAGTTTTCCACGCATTTTCCCCGAACGACTTTCAGACGTAAATTTACACCAGGATTGATGTGGTCACAAAAATCTGTGAGTTTTGGGGTATGGGAAAGGCCTCAAAAATGCGATTTACTTTTAGGAATAATAATAATAAAAATAACTAGTACCGCGCGCGGTTCTGAACGGGTTCGAGCCGACCCGCGCGAGTCGCCGTGTGCCACGGCTCCCCGCGCGCCTCGCGCTCTCACCCGTTCATTCACCGCGCGCGGTACTAGTTATTTTCAGTACTAGTTATTTTCAGCGGCGTCCCCGCACATGTCGATCCAAATTTCGGGGGGGATCGGCAACGTATGGCAAAGTTATAGGGCACTTCCTGTTTAAAATGGCCGACTTCCTGTTCGGTCAAATGCGCGTCCGTAAACGTGTTCAGGGAAGTTCCCTTGTCTTACATATCAAGTTTTGTGCAGATCCGACAATCTTAGAGTTTACTTCCTGTTTAGGGCATTCCACTTACTGTTGGGAGGTCATCTTTTGCAGACATGCTCAGGACAGGTCCCTGGTGTGACATATAAGGTTTCGTGCAAATTGGACAACGTACGGCAAAGTTAGCGGGCACTTCCTGTTTAAAATGGCCAACTTCCTGTTTGTCTCTGGAAACATGTTCAGGGAAGGTCCCGTAACTCACATATCTAGTTTTGTGTCAATCGGACAATGTAAGACTTTACTTCCTGTTTCGGGTGTTACACTTCCTGTAGGGAGGTGACCTTTTACGGACATGCTCAGGACAGGTCCCTGGTGTCCCATATAAGGTTTTGTGCAAATCGGACAATGTACGGCAAAGTTAGAGGGCACTTCCTGTTTAAAATGGCCGACTTCCTGTTCGTCTCCGGAAACATGTTCAGGGAAGGTCCCGTAACTCACATATCCAGTTTCGTGTCAATCGGACAATGTAAGACTTTACTTCCTGTTTTGGGCCTTCCACTTCCTGTAGGGAGGTGACCTTTTACGGACATGTTGAGGAAGGGTCTGGGGTCCCACATACTAAGTTTCAAGTGGATACAACAATCCCTGTTGGAGCAGCATCAAAAACTATAAATGTAATTCTGTCTGCTGTCACCAGGGGGCGCTGTATTTGAAAATTAATATTTTCATATAGACGTGTTCAGGGCAAGACTGTCATCAATCCTTGCAAGTTTGGTTCAGATCGGACCAGGATTGGCAAAGTTGTAACAGTTTGTTTTTTTAGAATTTTCTACCACCACCAGGAGGCGCTGTTTTCAAAATGTACCGTTTCAGCAACACAGTCGTCTTCAGGAACTAACCATCATCAACTATAGCAAGTTTGGTTGGGATCAGACCTTCCATCGCAAAGTTATAAGAGTTTCATTGTCTGCTGTGAAAAATTATTATTATCTCCAATTTTGGCGCCCCCTATCTCGTACGCCATACAATATTTTAAAAAGCTTTTGATAACTTTTGATGCTCAACTCGTCCACATTGATCTCACCAAGTTTGAAGGTGATCGCACAAAAGCTCTAGGAGGAGATAATTGAAATACCAGCTGTCATATTGTCTACTGTCACCAGGGGGCGCTGTTTTCGAAATTGAATATTTTCATATAGACGTCTTTAGGGCCGGACTGTCATCAATCCTAGCAAGTTTGGTTCAGATCGGACCAGGATTCGCGAAATTGTAGCAGTTTGATTTTTTGTCCCAAAAATCCGACTTTGCGTCGTTGCCATGGCAACACCGTTAAACGATTTGTCGTCATATTGATCACGCATCATCTACCATGTGTTTTGACTGTTGTCACCAATTTTGAGTGCGGTACGATTATCAGTGTAAAAGTTATTCCCGAAATCGTAAAAAAACTTTTTTTTGGTGTATTTTCTTTCACCACAAGGAGGCGCTGTTTTCAAACTTCACCGTTTTTTCATAGACGTCTTCAGCCATGGCCCATCATCAATGGTAGCAAGTTTGGTTTGGATCGGACCTTCCATCGCAAAGTTATAAGAGTTTTGTTTTTCTGATGCGAAACATCAGAATCATCACGAACTTTGCCGCCCCCTATCTCGCGCGCCATGTGACATTTGAAAAAACTTTTGATACCGTGAGCTCCTCAACTGGTCCACAGGGACCTCACCAAGTTTGAAGGTGATCGCACGAAAACTCTAGGAGGAGTTAGTTCAAATACCATTGCTGCGAATTCGCCAAAATCGCCAAAAAATCGCCAATCAACCCAAGATGGCGGACTTCCTGTTGGGTTTGGATCATGGTCATAATGTAATTTTTTCTTCATCCTGACCCACTACACATGTGTACCGAATTTCGTGCATGTGCGATATTTGTGTTGGTCATGGTGAATTTGGACAGGTGGCGCCGCACTTATTGGCCCTCCCACATTCAATTTTCGACGCACATTCCCCGAACCTTTTTCAGACGTAAATTTACACCAGGATTGATGCGGTCACAAAAATTGGTGAGTTTTGGGGTATGGGAAAGGCCTCAAAAAGGCGATTCATTTGGGGGAATAATAAGAATAATAATAATAACTAGTACCGCGCGCGGTTCTGAACGGGTTCGAGCCGACCCGCGCGAGTCGCCGTGTGCCACGGCTCCCCGCGCGCCTCGCGCTCTCACCCGTTCATTCACCGCGCGCGGTACTAGTTATTTTCAGTACTAGTTATTTTCAGTACTAGTTATTTTCAGTACTAGTTATTTTCAGTACTAATTATTTTCAGCGGCGTCCCCGCACATTTCGATCCAAATTTCGGGGGGGATCGGCAACGTATGGCAAAGTTATAGGGCACTTCCTGTTTAAAATGGCCGACTTCCTGTTCGGTCAAATGCGCGTCCGTAAACGTGTTCAGGGAAGTTCCCTTGTCTTACATATCAAGTTTTGTGCAGATCGGACAATCTTAGAGTTTACTTCCTGTTGCGGGCATTCCACTTCCTGTTGGGAGGTCATCTTTTGCAGACATGCTCAGGACAGGTCCCTGGTGTGACATATAAGGTTTTGTGCAAATCGGACAACGTACTGCAAAGTTAGCGGGCACTTCCTGTTTAAAATGGCCAACTTCCTGTTAGTCTCTGGAAACATGTTCAGGGAAGGTCCCATAACTCACATATCTAGTTTTGTGTCAATCGGACAATGTAAGACTTTACTTCCTGTTTCGGGCGTTCCACTTCCTGTAGGGAGGTGACCTTTTACAGACATGTTCAGGACAGGTCCCTGGTGTCACATATAAGGTTTTGTGCAGATCGGACAATGTACTGCAAAGTTAGAGGGCACTTCCTGTTTAAAATGGCCGACTTCCTGTTCGGTCAACGGCGTCTCCGTAAACATGTTCAGGGAAGGTCCCGTAACTCACATATAAGGTTTCGTGCAAATCGGACAACGTACGGCAAAGTTAGAGGGCACTTCCTGTTTAAAATGGCCGACTTCCTGTTCGTCTCCGGAAACATGTTCAGGGAAGGTCCCTTGACTTACATATCTAGTTTCGTGTCAATCGGACAATGTAAGACTTTACTTCCTGTTTCGGGCGTTCCACTTCCTGTAGGGAGGTGACCTTTTACGGACATGTTGAGGAAGGGTCTGGGGTCCCCCATACTAAGTTTCAAGTGGATACAACGATCCCTGTTGGAGCAGCATCAAAAACTATATATGTAATTCTGTCTGCTGTCACCAGGGGGCGCTGTATTTGAAAATTAATATTTTCATATAGACGTGTTCAGGGCCGGACTGTCATCAATCCCAGCAACTTTGGTTCAGATCGGCCCAGGATTGGCAAAGCTGTAACAGTTTGTTTTTTTAGAATTTTCTACCACCACCAGGAGGCGCTGTTTTCAAAATGTACCGTTTCAGCAACACAGTCGTCTTCAGGAACTAACCATCATCAACTAAAGCAAGTTTGGTTGGGATCA
>NW_025320748.1:0-12117 GCF_019176455.1 Solea senegalensis
TTTTTCCTCTGTGAACTGAAAGGTGATTTACTGTAAATTTAGTCGTACAAAGTTCGGAATTGTTTAAATTCTCAGGAAAAGTTTTGTTTTTCCGCCGTTGTGTTCTCACAACTTTCCTCATTAAAATTCCAATGTCGCAAATGAGATTTCATGATCGTGAAGTGCAACTACACATAAGTACGATTCAAACCTGCGTGGACAAAAAAAAACGTAAGTGTAACGTGAACAAAGTCGTGAGAATTTAGACTTAACTGACACGTAAAAGATTAAAAAGTGCTCATAAACAAACACGTAATTATCCTACGGTGAACATCGTCGTCATGATCGCGTTTTTCAGCTCTGGACCTTTAAACCTATAAATGGTTATAGAAACACGTTTATCGCAGTTTAGATTCACTCTGAAAACACGAGCATACAAACAAACAAAAACCTTAATGTCGAGTCGCTCCGAGCTCCGTCCTGTGACTTATTTTTTTTTTGCTTCCGTCAGTTTCTTCTTCTTCACGTTACAATCACTCCTGAGGAAGCTCCGCCTCTTTTCTAATGTTGATCTAACGATGAATAAATTCACTCATGTTTTCACTCACCTGCTCGTCTCTCAGTCTGTCCACGACGGCGTCGTCAACGGCGACCGCGCGTCTGAAAGAAAACACTGGAGACAAAGTGAAGACGGACGTACGACTTTTCTTCAACTGTTTGTATTTTTTTACTGAAACTTAACGATGTATTTACACATGCTAACACCCACACACACACACACACACACAGAGTTATTTTACAGTGAAAAAATAAGGTTTCATTAGCTGATTCACTGTCACTCCTTGTACGACAGCTGGCGTGACTGAAAACTTCATTAACAGTTAACGAGTAATCGAACAAAATCTTACAAGGAAAGTTTTAAAGAACATTTGTAATCCAGAGTAATTGGTTTTCACACAATAAATCGATTTTTTTTTTAGCCTAAAACTTACTTAATAATCCTTGTTAGCGTCAACATGCTAACACTGTACCACTGGGTAGAAACCTGAGGATTAGGCCCTGCCTTCCCTGACATAAGCATTAGGTCTGTGTCCAGTAGCAAAAGTCTAACAGCACAACATTATTTAGCCATACAAAACGTTAAAGCTAACCTGTCTTTAAATTTTTTTTTTTTGCTTTTGTTACTGCATGCTAACCAGTTAACCACCAGCCAGTCACATGACCGTAGGACCAAGTTGCTGCTCGCATTTTTATGACGTAACATAAAGACAAGTTTAAGACAAACGTGTCCATTTAAGCTTTAACAAACACTTTACTGAAGTTAGCATGCTTATTAGCTACTTAGCACAAAGTTATACTAGCCTACACTAAATTGTGGTAATGAAGGATTTTATATAACTTTTAAAAAAAATAAGTGTTTTATAGCTTCTTTCATTTTATTTACACCCTCAGGCATAAGTTTAATTTACTACGCTTTTAAGTCATTAAGGACAAAAATGTCCACTTCCAAAAACTGCTTTAAAAATAGAACAAAAACGTTTTTTGGGGGGGGGTTAAATCTTTTGATCAACTTCAGTCCTGATCAAAACGATCAGACACTGAATAAGTAGCATGATTTTTATCCTTTAAATGCCAGTTTGATCACATGATGCTAAAACAAATAAAACCTCAAAAACATTACTTCAAAATTGTAATCTGTTATGTTTTTGGAAGTGGACGTTTTTGTCCTCAAATAGAAAAATTTAAATTCCAAAATTTGTCAAGAGAAACTTTTTCTGGACATTTATGGACATTGTTGTCCATAAATGCTGACCAAGAGGATTAAACAAGTTAGCATGCTAACCAGCAAGCCACCAGCAACACAGTTTATTGATTTAAGGTTTTTCAGTCATTTTGTTCCTTCGTTCTTTTTCTTTGAATTTTGTTGCATGCTAACCAGCACGTAGCATCAGGTTAAAGAAAATGTCAAAATCAGGAAATGTTGTAGATTAGAAGAAAACTTGTTTAGTCGTAAAACAGAACAGAAAATATGTTGTTACGACAAAAAAAAACAAAAAACAGTCCAGAGTTGATCAGTAAACACCTGATCGTCAGCAGAGCTTTTCTCCTGCGACAAATCTTCCCAAGTTTGTTTGTTTGTTTGTTTGTAGTCGTATGAGAGTCACGGTGCCCTGAAGGGGGCGCTGTCTCTGATGTGAAGCACTAACGAGTTTTATCCTGAAAGAAAATGCTTGAGTCCATCGTCCACTTCCTGAGTCTGTGTCCTCACGTCTGCAGGTGAGAAGGAAAGGTCAAAGGTGAGATTAAAGGTTTAAACGTTTCCTACATTTCCCATGATGCCACTCAAACACAGTACGAGTCAGGATCTGGTTACAGAGGCTTTTTCTGACCTGATGAAAACTAAACTACACGCTGAAATCTTCTGGTTTAATTATTCCAGTTTATCACCGTCTTTGTTTATAACTCAGACAAATGGATTATTGATGTTTTCAGGCATTTTTTGAGCTAAATATCACAAAACTTAAAAACTTTTGTGACGTGAAGAAACCACTCACCCTCCCACACCAAAGCCCACAGAGAAAACCAGTGATTTTAACATCACACACACAGGAGCTGTTGATCCACTGCTGCCTCCATCACTAAGTTCTAATGTCTTATTTTGTCAATTCCACTTTTGAAGTCCTTCACTCAGTGACACAAAGTGACCACACGAGGCAGCAGTAGACCAGCAGCTCCTGTGTCCCCGCCAGCTAAAATCCCTGCTTTTCTTTATGGGCTTTGGTGTGGGAGAGTGAGCGTTTTACAAACTTTACTTTCTGTCTGACAGTGAGATAAAGACGTATTCTTAAGATATCGTAGACTTAAACTGACTCCGAGAGTCTCACACGTGAACTGTTCGGTCTCGTGTCTCGGGTCAGAAGGTGGAGCAGACTAATGAGCCCGAGGAGAGACATGAACTGTGGATAAGTCGCGGTGTGTTAATGTGCCAACGACAGCTTCTCCTGCTCCGTCTCACAGATCCTGTGGGAGGTTTAATTACTCTCCGCTCACCTCTGTGTCTCTAAAACTCGATACTGTTCCAAACCAATGTTTCTCCAGACCATCAGGGCCGATCACTGTGATTTAGAGCAGGCGGTCGTCTCTGCTATGGTCTGGAAACACTGCTGAGTGAGCAGAGCCAGCACCAGCACATGATTGCACACGCGGGATTAAAGGCAGAACATCACTGCCTCGCTCTCACCTCCTCCTCGTGTATTCTCAGGCGACGTCCAGCAACATAGATTTTCTTAACTGGTCAGGCCGAGCGCCGACGAGCGGCGCATGCGTCTGTAAACAGAGAATAATGAAGCAGGTGTGAGAGCGGAACAGAACTGCAGCCACAGCAACTCTGCTACACGCCCTCAAACCAGAGCTGAGGACACTTCCTGAGGACACTTTGACACGTGCAAATGTCTTCTTCACAAGACCCAAGTGATTCAGGGGGAAAAATATCCAACTGTGATTTTTGTGATAAAACCTTTTAAAATTTGCATTTAAGAAGCTGAAAAATGACAGAAAGTAGAAAATATTCAGCACCAAACCCCCTTAAAGAACTCTTGTACACTTGAGCTGTGATGTTATTATCATCTGTGTTTGACCTTCAGCTGTCGTCTCCTCTGCAGTTTCAGAGGCTAAATGGAAAAATTCAGAGAATTAAATCTCTTCTGTGCGAGAGAGCAATAGGCCCGATGATGATGATGATGATGATGATGATGATGATAAGGACGTAACCTAAAGTTTCTCGGAGGAGATGAATGTTTAAACTCAGAAGTCAAATGAGATTTTCTCCGTCAGTCTGTGAGTCAGTGGTTCATTAAATAAACGCCTTCTCTCCATTAAAAATCAACATAGCATTGATTTACAGCGCCGAGGGCTGGAGATGTGAGAGATGAGAGGAGACAAAGGCAGTAAACAATGTTTGTGTTCATTTACTTCACACCATCGACCAATGTGTGTGTGGTTAAAGGTCTCACATCTGAAAATAACACTTCTCTCTGCAACTATGAATGTCGGAAAAAGTACAGTACAGGAAGTACGTCAAAAACATCGTAAAACAAAAGAGCATGATACGGTAAGTCGTAAAAAACATCATAACATAGTAAGGTGTCAGAAATGACGTAAAAACATTGTAGTATAATGACAAGTGTCGTAAAACACCTCACAATATCGTAAGGTGTCAGAAATGACGTAAAAACATTGTAGTATAATGACAAGTGTCGTAAAACACCTCACAATATCGTAAGGTGTCAGAAATGACATAAAAACATTGTAGTATAATGACAAGTGTCGTAAAACACCTCACAATATCGTGAGGTGTCAGAAATGACGTAAAAACATTGTAGTATAATAAGAGAAAAAGTTCGTAGTACAATGAGAACTGTCGTAAAAACATTGTAACATAGTGAGGTGTAAAAAATGTCGTAACAACAGAAATATACTTACACAGTATGCATAATATAGATGTTGCGCGATTGTCATACTAGAGTATGACATCATGGAATAAAAACATCGTAGTATAATAAGAACTGTCGTTAATAACATCACAATATCGTAATGTATCAGAATATCGTAAAATTGTCTTGATAAAATTAAAAATAAAACATCCCAGAATATTAAGGCATTAAAAAAACATTAAAAAGTCGTAAGAATCAAAAACATCATAAACACATGAACAGTAAGATAAGGAGTAAAAGCGTGTTTACCTGCAGATGGCACCGTGTCCAGGAACGATGTGACATGTCCCCGTGCTGCAGTAATTCGGCTGCAGGACACAAACACTCTGACATGGCTGAGCGTCCACAGACAGGAAGCCTGGCTCACACACACACTTCGCTTCCTGTGTACGAACATTCACCTGGCAGCGAGAAAAGTCGTCACACGACAGGAACTTACAGGGATCTGCTCGGTCAGCTGTGAAGACAGGAGACAAAACGTCCTCTAAAATCTGTGACAATAAAGACAACTACAATCCTAGTAGTTGTCTTAAAAATGACGTAAAAACATCATAATATAATTGTCTTAAAAATGTGGTAAAACATCGTAATATATTTGTCTTAAAAATGACGTTAAAAACATCGTAATATAGTTGTCTTAAAAATGTGGTAAACATCGTAATATAGTTGTCTTAAAAATGACGTAAAAACATCGTAATATAGTTGTCTTAAAAATGACGTAAAAACATCGTAATATAGTTGTCTTAAAAATGACGTAAAAACATCGTAATATAGTTGTCTTAAAAATCGTCGTAACATAGTAAATAAGATGTTGATGATAATGATGATGAGACACAATCAGCCTCCTGTGAGGCAGAGACTCACTCATCATCTTCATCTGCAGCTCTGAACAGCTGAACTGAGACACACACACACACACACACACACACGCACAAACACACATCTGATCACTGAGTCTGTTTGAACGTGTGTGTGTGTGTGTGTGTGTGTGATCTCTGCTCTGCCTCCAGCTCCTCTGCGTGGACAACATTACAAGACAAAGCTGGTGGAGGCTGAGGAGAATACAAACAAGCTGCTGCTGCTGCTGTTTGTCCTCACACTCAAGCTCTTGTTGGACGTCAGTGTGACGCAGCTGGAACATAAACAATGAGCTTAAAGGCCTTCACTCATTTCTCCCTCAAGGCTAATGTCACAATAGAAATAAAGATTCATCTTTAAACACAGTCATTCATTCACTCCAACTTAATAAAACTCAAGCTAGTTCTTTTGCTTGGAATGTTCCAGTTGTTTTGTGGAGGTTGTGAACTTGCAACACAAGCACTCACTCACTCACAGAACCATCGTGTGAGTTGCTCATCGACCATGTTCTCCTGGACTGGAGGCAGGTGTCATACGTGTCATACCTGGTTCGATGTCCAGGGAGCGTGTGTCGATGTCGATGTGCATGTTCCTGGCGGCGGCGGAGCAGAACTCCTCCAGGACGCCGTGGACGGCCTCGGTGACGTTGTACGGCACAGACTTGGCGAACTTCATCTTGCTGTTGACGACCACGCTGCCCTTCCTGAAGTTGAGTATCTCGAGTTTCTTGAAGCCCGTCAGGTTGGCCTGCAGGTACGGCAGCAGCTGGAAACACCACAATAACTATTTTAACCTTTACTATTTTAACCGTTACTCACTTTCACAACATAGTAAAGGTCATGAGAGGGCACGTAACAGACTGACAGGCCTCAGACAGAGATATGAAACAGGATAATGGGATATTAATGATAATGTGTTGTTAAAACATCGTAGTAATGTGTCCAAAATTACGTAAAAACGTTGTAGTAATGTGTCAAAAATGTCATAAAAAACATTGCAGCATTGTGTCAAAAATGTTGTAAAAAAAACATTGTAGTAATGTGTCAAAAATGTCATAAAAAACATTGTAGCATTGTGTCAAAAATGTTGTAAAAAAAACATTGTAGTAATGTGTCAAAAATGATGTAAAAACATCGTACTAATGTGTCCAAAATGATGTAAAAACATCGCAGTAATGCGTCCAAAATTACGTAAAAACATGGTAGTAATGTGTCAAATATGACGTAAGAACATGGTAGTAATGTGTCAAATATGACGTAAAAACATCGTAGTAATGTGACCAAAATGACGTAAAAACGTTGTAGTAATGTGTCAAAAATGTCGTAAAAACATTGAAGTAATGTGTCAAAAATGACGTAAAAACATTGTACTAATGTGTCAAAAATGACGTAAAAACATCGTAGCAATGTGTCAAAAATGTCGTAAAAACATGGTAGTTATGTGCCAAAAATGAAGTAAAAACATTGTACTAATGTGTCCAAAAATGACGTAAAAACATGGTAGTTATGTGTCCAAAATGAAGTAAAAACAACGTAGTAATGTGTTCAAAGCGACGTAAAAACATCGTACTAATGTGTCAAAAATGACGTAAAAACATCGTAGCAATGTGTCAAAAATGTCGTAAAAACATGGTAGTTATGTGTTCAAAATTAAGTAAAAACATCGTACTAATGTGTCCAAAATGACGTAAAAACATGGTAGTTATGTGTCCAAAATTAAGTAAAAACAACGTAGTAATGTCTTCAAAATGACGTAAAAACATCGTACTAATGTGTCAAAAATGACGTAAAACATTGCAGTAATGTGTCAAAAATGTCGTAAAAACATGGTAGTTATGTGTCCAAAATGAAGTAAAAACATTGTAAAAATGTGTCAAAAATATCGTAAAAACATGGTAGTTATGTGTCCAAAATGAAGTAAAAACATTGTAAAAATGTGTCAAAAATATCGGAAAAACATGGTAGCACTGTGTGAAAAATGTCGTAAAAAGACCATAAATGTTTCAGAGGACAGGTTACAGAAAGGTCAGACAGGTTACAGACGGACAGATGGACAGGCCTCAGACAGAGACATGAAAATGAGATAATGGGATATTAATGACCACGCGTTTGGTTTCATTTATCAAATCACTTCAGTCGCAGATGAAAATCTGAGATAATTAGATTTGTGTCTTCAATCAGATTTTCTGAGCATCTGTCATTTTATACACGAGGTGATTCTGGGTCTGCTCTGCTCTCATGAGTCTCTTATTACACAAGAAAAGTTTCTGCACAACTTTTCTGATGATTTCTGTTGGAAATATTCACACACAAGGACTTTAGTGCGCTAGAATATCTTAAAAACACGTGTCCACGTCTTTATCTCACTGTCAGACAGACTTGGATCCACTGCTGCCTCCATCACTAAGTTCAAATGTCTTATTTTGTCAATTCGGGATTTGAAATGCTTTTGTTCAGATTCACCTCAGTGACACAAAGTGACCACACGAGGCAGCAGTCGACCAGCAGCTCCTTTGGTGTGGGAGAGTGAGTGGTTTACAAACGTCAGTTTCCTGTTGGAAAAGTCTGTCTCACAGTGAGACCAAAGCCTTAAAAATGTGCTTCAGATATCGTTCTGGCAGCAGGGGGCGCTCACAGCACAGTCAGCTTTACGTGTCAATACAACCACACTTACAAATATTTAACAAAAAATCTTGAAAAATTGGATTCATTCCATCATCAGAATGAATTTATAGCCGCTGCGTGTGTGTGTGTGTGTGTGTGTGTGTGTGTGTGTGTGTGTGTGTGTGTGCGTCCTACAATGATAAATAGATTATTAAGCATTAGTGGCAGCAGCTGCAGCTGATGAGATTGTGTTGTTTACCGAGGCGACGCAGTTAAACAACACGACGGCTGATTAAGTTTATTTCAGTCGTCACTTTTCTCCACTGATTCCTCCTGTAATCGAGGTCGTCGAGCATCGAGGCAGACGCCACGTGAACAAATTAGCATGTTTCACAATCCACACACACACACACACACACACACACACACACTCCAAACAGCCTCGGAGGTGCTACATTTCAACAACTCAATTAAGCAAAAGAAACAAACACTTGACAGTTTAGTTTGTGTAACTCCCACATGACCTCTGGTAATTGCTTGGACTGACGCAGTTTCACAGAGACTGTTGAGTGAAATGACGCGTCGTATCATAATGACTGTGTAAAATAAATTTTAAATTTGCAGTAGAAAATATTCACATTAAAGAAGCTGAAAAATGACAGAAACTGAAAACAGTTGAAGATGAATTGATGAATAATTGATTAATGGAGTAATTGCGGCAGATTCCTGGTCCACACTGAAGTTGAGTGCAGTAAAACTCATGTTTACATTAAAGCCTCGTGACCACCGTGTGTCTCTGTGTGGATTCTTGGTGGACGCTGTGTTTTCAGCAGCTCATTAAAAACAATGACACGCCTCCTCGTCTCTGAACGGCAGCCGTGAAACGTCGGCTTTGATTAAAAAACAACTCTGATCAATAACTTTTAAACGTTCACTCACTGTAAACTGCAGAGATAAAAAACTCCTTTTATTTAATCAACCCTGAGTTTTTTGTCTTCATTCAGTCACTAAATCCAGGAGGAATCACACGTGTTTTCTCACAGACAAGTTAACATTTGAAGGTTTGCTGACTGTGCACCAGCTTCTGTCTCTGCATGTTTAATATACACAACATTCACACCTGGGGAACACACACACACACAGAGAGAGACACACACAAACAGACACACACAGACACACACACAGAGACACACACACACATGCAGAGACACAAACAGACAGACACACAGAGAGACACACAGACACACAAACAGACAGACAGACAGACACACACACAGAGACACACACAGCGACACACAGACACAAACAGACACACACACACAGCGACACACAGAGACACACACAGACACAAACAGACCGCTACCTGCATGAGACACACACACGAACACAAACAGACACACACACAGCGACACACAGAGACACACGTGAGAGAGACACACAACAGACACACTAGGACACACACACATGCAGAGAGGAGCACACACAGGGACACAAACAGAAACACACAGACACACTGCGCCAGACAGAGACACACACAGAACCCCTGAAACAGACACACAGAGACACACACACACGAGAGACACAGACACACAGAGACACATACAGAGACACAAACAGACACAGAGACACACACCTGCATGAGAGAGACACAGACATACAGACACACTAGGACACACCCACATGCAGAGAGAGACACACACAGAGACACAAGCAAACACACAGACACACAGAGAGAGACACACACAGAGACACAAACAGACACAAACAGACACACAGAGACACACACACTGCATGAGAGAGAACACACACAGACACAAACAGACACACACAGACACAAAGCATAGAAGACACACACAGACACAAACAGACACGCACAGACACACACATGAGAGAGACACACAGAGACACTAACAGATACACACAGACACACACCGCATGAGAGAGACACACAGAGACACACACACACGCAGAGAGAGACATACACAGAGACACAAATAAACACACACGCAGAGAGCGACACACACAGATCCACACAGACACACACGCAGAGAGAGACACACACAGACACAGAGACACACACACACGCAGAGAGAGACATACACAGAGACACAAATACACACACAGTGTCAGCAGTCGATACAAACAAATGAGTGTTTTTGTAAGAGCTGTTAAGACAGCGTGTGTGTGTGTGTGTGTGTGTGTGTCTGTGTGTGTGTGTGTGTGTGTGTGTGTCCTTCAGTAGAATAAAGTGTCTCATTACACAAAGAGCAGAAATCTTTACACCACAAACAATTAACTGGGAGTGAAAAAAACAAACAAAACAAACAGCCAAAGAGTGTGTCGACCACTGTCGCCAACTAGTTTGAAATTACACGGAAAAATACACTTAAATGCCCTTTAACTCCATCCAATTATCCCTTTACTTGCACACGGACGAAAATCTCTTTAATAATACAGAGAGAAACAGGAATGGTCATCCTGACACCTCAAATATCAATATGTCGCCAAAATGGACACCAAGACTCTAAATGGCCGACTTCCTGTTGAGTTGAGGCCATGGTGACGTTCAACTTTTGTGTTCGTCTTCCCACCAAGTTTCGGGGGAATTTGGTGGAAGTCAGCGTATGCCGAGTGCCGAGCGCCCCCGCCATTCGTGGCTCGGGCCGTGATTAAAACACACACACACACACACACACACACACACAGCCCTGACACTGTGATCCAGATCATTTAAACCAGCTGCAGAAAAACACATCTCGTAAATGAAACTGTTGCCCGGCTGCTAATTGAAAGAGATTTACAAGCTGCACTCAAGCGAGAAACAAACAAATAAATACATTTAACTGCAGAGAAAAAGAGAGAACATACAAACAGCCGAGTACATAATATATTACCTCATTAAGATCTGAAGCTAATTCAATTAAGTCAGTGAGTCTTAAAGGGATAATTAAGGTTTTTTGAGAGTGTGGTTGCAGTCAGTGCTATCTGTGCTGTGAGCGCCCCCTACTGCAGAGAAACAGTACGGTCATACGTACTGTTTCTCGAGACGTATGACGGTGTTGTCAAAAAAAGATTACATTACTTCTAACACATGTTTATTAGACGTGATATAAAGTTGTTAGAGTGTCTGACTCACCATGTCGAGGAAGGTGTTCTCCAGGGATCTGTACTCGGGCGACGTCTTGTTGAAGAGGTCCTCAGAGAAGTTCATGTTGGTGACTCGCAGGCTGAAGAACACCACCAGCTCCCGGCCATGGCTCGCTGCAGTCATAGAGGGCGTGGTCAGGTACCGCAGTGTCGGAGTGGGGGTTGTGACGTCGTCACCTGCTGCCATGAAGCCACTACCCTCATGCAGCGGCTCATTTGCCTCCGTGGTCACCACATCTGTTTCCTCCAGCTCCACGGACAGGTCTTTCTGGCCAGTGACGCCAGCAGCCGGCGCCGGAGAGCTGGTTTGGCTTTCGCCTCCTCCCTGCTGCTGTGTCTCTTCTAAGTCTTCATCTGTGACGACAGCAGCAGTCTCATTTAGCTCCGACTCTGTGAGATCAAACTCGGAGGGGATCACAGTTCGCTCCGCTACCTCAAAGAGTCCAGAGTCTGGAGTCGGGCTGGACGAGGAAACTTCAGAAGCAGACGTAGCCGGAGGTGAAGGGAGGGAGTGTGAAACCGGCGGTGCTGTCGCGCTGATGTCTCTCTCCGGGGAGGAATCACTTTCTTGTGTCGCCTCCGGCTGGTCTTTGATGTTCTCTGTTGTGTCTCGTCTATCTGAAGCTGCCACCTCTTTGAAATGTCAGAGGTAAAAAAAAAAAAGCTGAATTAAATCATGGATGCTCAACAAAGGATTTCCACAAATTACAGAAATGAGCCTGAATCATGCATAACACATTCAAACGGCTTCATGCTTAGATTTTAGCTTAAAAAAGGGGCTTCTGTCACTTCTGTCACTTCTTCCACAAATGAAGTACAAATGAACATCACTTGAGTCTAATGTGGGTGAACCCGGCGAGGACACCGTTTTCACCAACTTCACAATGTTCACAAACCCCTGGCATGTTAGAGGCGGGCTAAACGCAAGGACAACAGAGAAGTGACATCCAACACGGCGGTCACCGTAGAGCGGCTGTCTTTTTCCATTCCTCTGTTGCTTCCAGAACTATGCAGGATTTTTACCCCAATTTAACAGC
>NW_025320749.1:0-30959 GCF_019176455.1 Solea senegalensis
ACTCCATCAGTCAGCCCTTGTGAGCTGCACTGCCGTCCGCTGAATGAACACTTTTCTGAAAAGATGCTGGATGCTGTCACTGATGGTACACCATGCTATGAAGGCAACAAAAGCCGTGAGATGTGCATCAATGGCATTTGCAAGGTACTGTACCGATTATTATGTGCGACTATACAATGCTAGTATGCTAAACTATTGTCGGATCAATAATTCCAGTTCAGTATTCAGTTGTCTTTCTTCTCAATTTCTATGGTTTCTGTGGTTTTGATAATCATTTTTTCCCGAATGCAAAAAACACCTCTTCTTTCTAAGAAAACACCACATTCTTCAAGTTCACTCACCAGTCTTGGTTTCATTTAACAGAATTCATTCATCAATATTTATAAATGAAGAACCCTGAAACGGGAACACAGACACTTACCCTCAGGTCTGAGATACAAATTACTCATTATTTACTCTTTATTGCTCTATTTAATAATTGAACAGATGCCACTGTCAGTACAAATGGTGCTTTGTATGCAGTATGTTAGGCTGATGACATGAAGTATGTTTGTGTGGGATGATATGTATTATGTTGATGGGATTTGTATGATATACACATAAAATGAAGTTATTAGGGTTCGAGCAACTTGGTTGCAAGAACCCTATTGAAACTGTGAAGATTATTCTTATTATTATTAGGGTTCGAGCAACAAGGTTGCAAGAACCCTATTGAAACTGTGAAGATTATTCTTATTATTATTATTATTAGGGTTCGAGCAACTTGGTTGCAAGAACCCTATTGAAACTGTGAAGATTATTAGGGTTCGAGCAACTTGGTTGCGCAAGAACCCTATTATAATCGCTAAGATTATTGCGGTACTAGTTCTTCTTATTATTATTCCTCCAAATGAATCGCGTTTTTGAGGCCTTTCCCATGCCCCAAAACTCACCAAATTTTGCAACCCCATCAGACCTGGTGTAAAATTACGTATATCAGTGTTTCAAAGAATGTGCGTCAAAAAATGGAAGAGGGCGGGGCTAAAAACTGACGCAAAAAACTTCTATTAGGTCATCTGCTCTCGGGTTTAACGTACATGAACGAAACTTGGCACACATGTTCATGAGGTGGGGACGGTCAAAAAAGTCGATGACAACTTCCATGTGAATCCTACAGGAAGGACGCCATCTTGGATTGCACGCCAAAACAGAGGCGATTTTGGCCATTTCGCACCATCGGTATTTGAACGAACTTGTCCCAGAGCTTACATGGAATCACGTTCAAACTTGGTGAGGTCACTGTGGACAAGTTGAGGATCTAAAGTTCCTGAAAACTTTTTAATAAGTATCATGGCGTACGAGAAAGGGGGCGTCAAAGTTGGTGAAAATTTAAGATTTTCGCCACACGCAACAAAACTCTTATAACTTTGCGATAGAAGGTCCGATCTTAACCAAACTTGTGTCGATTGATGATGGGCCCTTGCTGAAGAGGCCTATGCAAAAACTGTCAAGTTTGTAAACATCGCCTCCTGGTGGTGGCAGAAAATTAAAAAAAAAAGTTACTTTTACAATTTCGGGAATAACTTTTACAGAGATTATCGTATCAAACTCAAAATTGGTAAAAATCACCCAAAACACAAGGTAGATGATGCATGCTCAATATGATGGCGTAGAGTTACATGATGTTGCCATGGTAATGATGCAAAGTCGGATTTTTGCGACAAAAAAACAAACTGCTACAACTTTGCGAATCCTAGTCCAATCTGAACCAAACTTGCTAGGATTGATGATAGTCCAGCCCTGAAGACGTCTATATGAAAATATTCACTTTCAAAAACAGCACCCCCTGGTGACGGAGACAATATGACCTCTGGTTTTTGAAGGAATTAATCCTAGAGTTCTTGTGCGATCACCTTTAAACTCGGTGAGGTCACTGTGAACCAGTTGAGGAGCTTAAGTTATCAAAAGTTTTTTAAAATGTCTCATGGTGTACGAGATAGGGGGCGCCCAAGTGGGTGTAAATTCCTATTTTTCACAACAAAAAGCAAAACTCTTATAACTTTGCGATGGAAGATCCAATCCCAACCAAACTTCCTATGATTGATAATGGGTAGTTGCTGAAGGCGACTATATTGCCGAAAACAATACATTTTGAAAACAGCGCCTCCTGGTGGTGGTAGAAAATACTAAAAAAAAACAACTGTTACAACTTTGCCAATCCTGGTCCAATCTGAACCAAACTTGCTAGGATTGTTGATAGTCTGGCCCTGAACAAACCTATGTGAAAATATTTCAAGTCAAAATCAGAGCCCCCTGGTGAAAGTGGACGGGCCAAAAAACTGCTCCACCCCCTAAAACCTGTGGTCCTGAGGAGCACGTTTAATGTACATGCACAAAACTTGGTACACGCGTTCCTTAGGTCACGCCGGTCAAAAAAGTCAGCGTAGCCTATGCTCTAAAACGAACAGGAAAGCAGCCATCTTGGATTGAAAGTAAATGCTTTGCTGATTTTGGCCATTTTGCACCAATGATATTTGAACAGATTTGTCCTAGAACTTTCATGGGATCAGCTTCAAACTTGGTGAGGTCACTTTGGACAAGTTGAGGATCCAAAGGTATCAAAATCTTTTCAATAGGTATTATGGCGTAAGAGTAAGGGGCCGGCAAAGTTGGTGAAATTTTAATGTTTCGCCACAGGCAACAAAACTCTTATAACTTTGCGATAGAAGGTCACATCCCAACCAAATTACCTAGGGTTGATGATGGACCATTGCTGAAGAAGTCTGTGGAAAAACTGTACATTTTTAGCACAGCGCCTCCTTGTGGTAACAGAAAATCCAAAAAATAAACATTTAGGTAATAACTTTTACAGAGTTAATCGTATCAAACTCAAAAATTGGGAAAACATTCAAAACACATGGTCGATTATGCGTGCGTTATATGATAACAAATCGTTCAACGGTGTTGCCACAGCAACACTGCAAAGTCAGATATTTGTGACAAAAAACAAACTATTACAACTTTACGAATCCGAGTCCGATCTGAACCAAACTTGCTCTGATTGATGATAATCTGGCCCTGAAGACGCCTATATGAAAATATTCTCTTTCAAAACCAGCGCCCCCTGGTGACAGCAGACACTATGACACCTGATATTTGAATGAACTAATCCTAGAGTTTTTATGCGATCACCTTGAAAGTTGGTGAGGTCACTGTGAACAAGTTGCCGAGCATAAGTTCCTGAAAGCTTTTTAAAATATCGCTCGGTGTACGAGATAGGGGGCGCCAAAGTTGGTGTTCATTCATATTTTTCACAACAAAAGGTGAAACTCTTACAACCCGTAAAACTTGTCCTCCTGAGGAGCACGTTGAATGTACATGCACAAAACTTGGTACTCACGCATTCCTTAGGTCCAGACGGTCAAAAAAGTCAGCGTAGCCGAAGCTCTAAAACGAACAGGAAAGGCGCCATCTTGGATTGAAAGTACATTTTTTGCAGATTTTGGCCATTTAGCACCAATTGTATGTGAACGCACTTGTCATAGAGCTTTAATGGGATCACCTTCAAACTGGGTGAGGTCACTGTGGACAAGTTGAGGATCTAAAGTTATTAAAAGTTTTTTAAAATGTCACATGGTTTTTGAGATAGGGGGCGCCAAAGTTGGCGTTCATTCATATTTTTCACAACAAAAGGCGAAACTCTTACAACCCGTAAAACTTGTCCTCCTGAGGAGCATGTTTAATGTACATGCACTAAACTTGGTACTCACGCGTTCCTTAGGTCAGGACGGTCAAAAAATTCAACACAGCCTATGCTCTAAAACGAACGGGAAGGCCGCATTCTTGGATTGAAAGTAAATTTTTTGCAGATTTTGGCCATTTCGCACCAATGGTATGTGAACGCACTTGTCATAGAGCTTTCATGGGATCACCTTCAAACTTTGTGAGGTCACTGTGGACAAGTTGAGGATCCAAAGGTATCAAAATCTTTTCATTAAGAATCACGGCGAACAAGAAGAAGGGCGGCAAAGTTGGTGAAAATCACGATTCCTCGCAACACACAACAATCTCTTATAACTTTGCCATGTAAGGTCAGGTATTAACCAAACAAGTGACAATAAATGATGGGCCCTTGCTAAAGATGTCTATGCAAAAACTGTAAATTTTGTAAACATCGCCTCCTGGTGGTGGCAAACACTTGGAAGTCTGGTATTTCTCAACACACAACAAACTCTTATAACTTTGCGATTAAAGGTCAGATCTTAACCAAACTAATGATGATCGATGATGGGCTTTTGCTGAAGATGCCTATGCAAAAACTGTACATTTTGGAAACAGCGCCACCTGGTGGTAACAGAAAGTACAAGTTCACAATTTCCCTTATAACTTTAACAAATTTCCTTGTATCAAACTCAAAATTTAGGAAAACATTCAAAACACATGGTAGATGATGCGTGCCTAATATGATAACAAATTGTTCAACAGTGTTGCCATGACAGCACTGCAAAGTCAGATATTTGCGACAAAAAACAAACTGCTACCACTTTGCGAATGCTATTCTAATCTGAACCAAACTTGCTAGGATTGATGATAGTCAATCCCTGAAGATGCCTATATGAAAATATTCACTTTCAAAAACAGTGCCCCCTGTTGACGGCAGACAATATGACATGTGGTATTTCGCTACAACAACAAACTCTTATAACTTTGCGATGGAAGGTCAGATCTTAACCAAACTCGTGACGATCGATGATGGGATCTTGCTGAAGATGCTTATGCAAAAACTGTACATTTTGAAAACAGCGCCTTCTGGTGGTAACAGAAAATACAAGTTCACAATTTCCCTTATAACTTTAACAAATTTCATTGTATCATACTCAAAATGAATAAAAACATGTAAAACACATGGTAGATGATGCTTGCTGAATATGATAACAAATCGTTCAACGGTGTTGACATAAGAACACTGCACAGGATCCACTCTACTGAGTGGTTCGTCAGTGCAGTAACCTTTGTTCGCCACATGATGAAGGCATTTGCCTACAAATCTATCAAATCTAACATTTACAGTTTATCATGCTGCTCTGACAGGGAAAGATGGGGCAAAAGGTACTGCAAGAGGGGCCAAGGAAAAAAAAACAGGGAAAATGGGAAGAGAGAAAAAGTAACAGAGGGAAAAAAGAGAAAATGCACCCTAAATTCTTATACCATCAGATGTTCTATCACAAAAATAACTAGTTATTTCTAAAATTCAGCTTCAATTCTGATACCATCAGTTGTTTTTCATAAAAATAACAACTTATAGACAAAATCACACTGTTAGACCTCAGACCCGCCCTGAACATGTCTGTAAAGGATGACCTCCTTACAGGAAGTACAACTCCCGAAACAGGAAGTAAAGTCTGACATTCTCCGATCCACATGAAACTTGTTATGTAAGTCAAGGTACCTTCCCTAAACACGTTTACGGACACGCCTTTCACCCAACAGGAAGACGGCCATTTTAAAAGGACACGCCTGACATTGCGCGGGGATGCAGCTGAAAATAACCAGTACCACAAGCGGTGAATGAACGGAAGATGAGGAAGAGGACTCGCGCGGCGACGTGGACGCACGGGGACTCGCGAGCCGTCAAGCTCGAACCCGTCAATTACCGCTTGCGGTACTAGTTATTATTATTAGGGTTCGAGCAACAAGGTTGCAAGAACCCTATTGAAACTGGAAGGATTATTAGGGTTCGAGCAACAAGGTTGCAAGAACCCTCTTGAAACTGGAAGGATTATTATTATTATTATTATTATTATTATTATTCCCCCAAATGAATCGCCTTTTTGAGGCCTTTCCCATACCCCAAAACTCACCAATTTTTGTGACCGCATCAATCCTGGTGTAAATTTACGTCTGAAAAAGGTTCGGGGAATGTGCGTCGAAAATTGAATGTGGGAGGGGCCAATAAGTGCGGCGCCACCTGTCCAAATTCACCATGACCAACACAAATATCGCACATGCACGAAATTCGGTACACATGTGTAGTGGGTCAGGATGAAGAAAAAATTACATTATGACCATGATCCAAACCCAACAGGAAATCCGCCATCTTGGGTTGATTGGCGATTTTTTGGCGATTTTGGCGAATTCGCAGCAATGGTATTTGAACTAACTCCTCCTAGAGTTTTCGTGCGATCACCTTCAAACTTGGTGAGGTCCCTGTGGACCAGTTGAGGAGCTTACAGTATCAAAAGTTTTTTCAAATGTCGCATGGCGCGCGAGATATGGGGCGGCAAAGTTCGTGATGATTCTGATGTTTCGCATCAGAAAAACAAAACTCTTATAACTTTGCGATGGAAGGTCCGATCCGAACCAAACTTGCTATGATTGATGATGGGCCATGGCTGAAGACGTCTATGAAAAAACGGTGAAGTTTGAAAACAGCGCCTCTTTGTGGTGAAAGAAAATACACAAAAAAATTTTTTTTTTACGATTTCGGGAATAACTTTTACACAGATAATCGTACCGCACTCAAAATTGGTGACAACAGTCAAAACACATGGTAGATGATGCGTGATCAATATGACGACAAATCGTTTAACGGTGTTGCCATGGCAACGACGCAAAGTCGGATTTTTGGGACAAAAAATCAAACTGCTACAACTTCGCGAATCCTGGTCCGATCTGAACCAAACTTGCTAGGATTGATGACAGTCCAGCCCTTAAGACGTCTATATGAAAATATTCAATTTCGAAAACAGCGCCCCCTGTTGACAGCAGACAGTATGACAGCTTGTATTTCAATTATCTCCTCCTAGAGCTTTTGTGCGATCACCTTCAAACTTGGTGAGATCAATGTGGACGAGTTGAGCCTCAAAAGTTATCAAAAGCTTTTTAAAATATTGTATGGCGTAGGAGATAGGGGGCGCCAAAGTTGGAGATAATAATAATTTTTCACAACAGACAATGAAACTCTTATAACTTTGCGATGGAAGGTCTGATCCCAACCAAACTTGCTATAGTTGATGATGGTTAGTTCTTGAAGACGACTGTGTTGCTGAAACGGTACATTTTGAAAACAGCGCCTCCTGGTGGTGGTAGAAAATTCTAAAAAAACAAACTGTTACAACTTTGCCAATCCTGGTCCGATCTGAACCAAACTTGCAAGGATTGATGACAGTCCGGCCCTGAACACGTCTATATGAAAATATTAATTTTCAAATACAGCGCCCCCTGGTGACAGCAGACAGAATTACATTTATAGTTTTTGATGCTGCTCCAACAGGGATTGTTGTATCCACTTGAAACTTAGTATATGGGACCCCAGACCCTTCCTCAACATGTCCGTAAAAGGTCACCTCCCTACAGGAAGTGGAACGCCCGAAACAGGAAGTTACATTGTCCGATTGACACGAAACTAGATATGTGAGTTACGGGACCTTCCCTGAACATGTTTCCGGAGACGAACAGGAAGTCGGCCATTTTAAACAGGAAGTGCCCTCTAACTTTGCCGTACGTTGTCCGATTTGCACGAAACCTTATATGTGAGTTACGGGACCTTCCCTGAACATGTTTACGGAGACGCCGTTGACCGAACAGGAAGTCGGCCATTTTAAACAGGAAGTGCCCTCTAACTTTGCAGTACATTGTCCGATCTGCACAAAACCTTATATGTGACACCAGGGACCTGTCCTGAGTATGTCTGTAAAAGGTCACCTCCCTACAGGAAGTGGAACGCCCGAAACAGGAAGTAAAGTCTTACATTGTCCGATTGACACAAAACTAGATATGTGAGTTACGGGACCTTCCCTGAACATGTTTCCAGAGACGAACAGGAAGTTGGCCATTTTAAACAGGAAGTGCCCGCTAACTTTGCAGTACGTTGTCCAATTTGCACAAAACCTTATATGTCACACCAGGGACCTGTCCTGAGCATGTCTGCAAAAGATGACCTCCCAACAGGAAGTGGAATGCCCGAAACAGGAAGTAAACTCTAAGATTGTCCGATCTGCACAAAACTAGATATGTAAGACAAGGGAACTTCCCTGAACACGTTTACGGACGCGCATTTGACCGAACAGGAAGTCGGCCATTTTAAACAGGAAGTGCCCTATAACTTTGCCATACGTTGCCGATCCCCCCCGAAATTTGGATCGACATGTGCGGGGACGCCGCTGAAAATAACTAGTAATGAAAATAACTATTAATGAAAATAACTAGTACTGAAAATAACTAGTACCGCGCGCGGTGAATGAACGGGCGAGAGCGCGAGGCACGCGGGGAGCCGTGGCACACGGCGACCCGCGTGGGTCGGCTCGAACCCGTTCAGAACCGCGCGCGGTACTAGTTATTTTCAGTACTAGTTATTTTTATTATTATTATTATTATTATTCCTTAAAGTAAATCGCCTTTTTGAGGCCTTTCCCATACCCCAAAACTCACCGATTGTTGTGACCGCATCAATCGTGGTGCAAATTTACGTCTGAAAAAGGTTTGGGGAATGTGCGTCGAAAATTGAATGTGGGAGGGGCCAAAACGTGCGGCGCCACCTGTCCAAATTCACCATGACCAACACAAATATCGCACATGCACGAAATTCGGTACACATGTGTAGTGGGTCAGGATGAAGAAAAAATTACATTATGACCATGATCCAAACCCAACAGGAAATCCGCCATCTTGGGTTGATTGGCCATTTTTTGGCGATTTTGGCGAATTTGCAGCAATGGTTTTTGAACTAACTCCTCCTAGAGTTTTCGTGCGATCACCTTCAAATTTGGTGAGGTCCCTGTGGACCAGTTGAGGAGCTTACAGTATCAAAAGTTTTTTCAAATGTCGCATGGCGCACGAGATAGGGGGCGGCAAAGTCTGTGATGATTCTGATGTTTCGCATCAGAAAAACAAAACTCTTATAACTTTGCGATGGAAGGTCCGATCCAAACCAAACTTGCTACCATTGATGATGGGCCATGGCTGAAGACGTCTATGAAAAAACGGTGAAGTTTGAAAACAGCGCCTCCTTGTGGTGAAAGAAAATACACCGATTTCGGGAATAACTTTTACACAGATAATCGTACCGCACTCAAAATTGGTGACAACAGTCAAAACACATGGTAGATGATGCGTGATCAATATGATGACAAATCGTTTAACGGTGTTGCCATGGCAACGACGCAAAGTCGGATTTTTGGGACAAAAAATCAAACTGCTACAACTTCGCGAATCCTGGTCCGATCTGAACCAAACTTGCTAGGATTGATGACAGTCCGGCCCTAAAGACGTCTATATGAAAATATTCAATTTCGAAAACAGCACCCCCTGATGACAGCAGACAATATGACAGCTTGTATTTCAATTATCTCCTCCTAGAGCTTTTGTGCGATCACCTTCAAACTTGGTGAGATCCATGTGGACGAGTTGAGCATCAAAAGTTATCAAAAGCTTTTTAAAATATTGTATGGCGTACGAGATAGGGGGCGCCAAAATTGGAGATAATTATAATTTTTCACAACAGACAATGAAACTCTTATAACTTTGCGATGGAAGGTCTGATCCCAACCAAACTTGCTATAGTTGATGATGGTTAGTTCCTGAAGACGACTGTGTTGCTGAAACGGTACATTTTGAAAACAGCGCCTCCTGGTGGTGGTAGAAAATTCTAAAAAAAACAAACTGTTACAACTTTGCCAATCCTGGTCCGATCTGAACCAAACTTGCAAGGATTGATGACAGTCCGGCCCTGAACACGTCTATATGAAAATATTCATTTTCAAATACAGCGCCCCCTGGTGACAGCAGACAGAATTACATTTATAGTTTTTGATGCTGCTCCAACAGGGATTGTTGTATCCACTTGAAACTTAGTATGTGGGACCCCAGACCCTTCCTCAACATGTCCGTAAAAGGTCACCTGCCTACAGGAAGTGGAACGCCCGAAACAGGAAGTAAAGTCTTACATTGTCCGATTGACACAAAACTAGATATGTGAGTTACGGTACCTTCCCTGAACATGTTTACGGAGACAAACAGGAAGTCGGCCATTTTAAACAGGAAGTGCCCTCTAACTTTGCCGTACATTGGACAATTTGCAAGAAACCTTATATGTGAGTTAAGGGACCTGTCCTGAGCATGTCTGCAAGAGATGACCTCCCAACAGGAAGTGGAATGCCCGAAACAGGAAGTAAACTCTAAGATTGTCCGATCTGCACAAAACTTGATATGTAAGACAAGGGAACTTCCCTGAACACGTTTACGGAGACGAACAGGAAGTTGGCCATTTTAAACAGGAAGTGCCCTCTAACTTTGCCGTACGTTGTCCGATTTGCACGAAACCTTATATGCGAGTTATGGGACCTTCCCTGAACATGTTTACGGAGACGCCGTTGACCGAACAGGAAGTTGGCCATTTTAAACAGGAAGTGCCCTCTAACTTTGCAGTACATTGTCCGATCTGCACAAAACCTTATATGTGACACCAGGGACCTGTCCTGAGCATGTCTGTAAAAGGTCACCTCCCTACAGGAAGTGGAACGCCCGAAACAGGAAGTAAAGTCTTACATTGTCCGATTGACACAAAACTAGATATGTGAGTTACGGGACCTTCCCTGAACATGTTTCCAGAGACGAACAGGAAGTTGGCCATTTTAAACAGGAAGTGCCCGCTAACTTTGCCGTACGTTGTCCAATTTGCACAAAACCTTATATGTCACACCAGGGACCTGTCCTGAGCATGTCTGCAAAAGATGACCTCCCAACAGGAAGTGGAATGCCCGAAACAGGAAGTAAACTCTAAGATTGTCCGATCTGCACAAAACTTGATATGTAAGACAAGGGAACTTCCCTGAACACGTTTACGGACGCGCATTTGACCGAACAGGAAGTCGGCCATTTTAAACAGGAAGTGCCCTATAACTTTGCCATACTTTGCCGATCCCCCCCCCGAAATTTGGATCGACATGTGCGGGGACGCCGCTGAAATAACTAGTACTGAAAATAACTAGTACTGAAAATAACTAGTACCGCGAACGGGTGAGAGTGCGTTCATTCGGGTCGGCTCAAACCCGTTCAGAACCGCGCGCGGTACTAGTGTATAACTGTAATTGTTCGTTAAAATAATGATCCTTAGTTAGTATAAATTATGACTTTTATTACCAAGTTAGTACAGCTATTATATATTTGCTGCTTGTCCCCTTCCTGTCTCTTCTCCGCTTTCCTCGCCCACTTCTCCTCTGTCCCCATTTCTTTTTTCACCCCCAACCAGCCGAGGCAGATGGCTGCACATGTGTGAGTCTGGTTCTGTCAGAGATTTATTCCTGTTAAAAGGGAGTTTTTTCTCTCTACTGTTGCCAAGTGCTTGCTCACTGTGTGAATTGTTGGGTTTCTCTTCCCTGTACAGTATGTGAAGTATCATAATTGAGTGGAAAGTATGTCTTCTTTTATTAGGCAGTATACAAATAAAAGTATCATATTGTAATACATTTAGTTTCCTGGTTATTATTTTTGCAAGATTCATCTAAGAGCGTGTAAATTTTAAATGTTGTCCTAATGCATACATTTTCACTTTATCAAAACAATACAATTTACCCAAGTTTTGCTAAATCTGCATTATGCAAGTTTTTGTTGCAAGAGGACTGAAGTCGATTTAAATTGGTTACAAATGTTTTGCTCAGTGTCACCACCGGGTTGAGTGATGACCAAGATTTGGTGTTATACAAGAAAAATTGATTTGATTTGGTTCTCCACAGTGTACTGATTACTTTGGTAATATCTATATTTTTGTATACATAGTATATGTATATAACATAAGAAAAATCTGGTATTTTCAATTTAAATCAGTTACAATGTATTTGCTCAATGTCACCAGCAGGTGGATCCGTGAGATTGGTGTACCACAGTGTACTGATTATTTTGGTAATTTACAAAGTAAATATGCATAATCACTCAAATATCCACTCAGGTGTGAACAATAATACAGATGATTGAGACTTAGAGGTCCAGTATTTTTTTTTTAAAGTCCATACAACAAACCTACATTTATTTAATTTTAAAAGACTATTGCACAGTAGTTTGTAGCTGCTGTTGATTGAAACAATGTATGAAATTGTCTATAAAGCCCTAAAATGGTCATTCAAAGAAAAGGGGTTGCCTTCCTGTGAGGTTTGGTCATGTTTCTAAGAGACGTGTGTTCAGGGCATGACTGTTGTCACATATGAAGTTTCATGCAGAACAGCAACATGTGGGAAAGTTACAGGATACTTCCGGTTTAAAATTGCCGACTTCCTGGTCAATTGCGTCTCCGTATAAGTATACAGGGAAGGTCCCTTAACTCACATATAAAGTTTCGTGCAAATCTGACAACGTATGGCAAAGTTATAGGGCACTTCCTGTTTGGTCAAATGCGTGTCCGTAAAAGTGTTCAGTAGCGTGTTCAGGGAAGTTCCGTTGTCTTACATATCAAGTTTTGTGCAGATTGGAGAATCTTAGGGTTTATTTCCTGTTTTGGGCATTCCATTTCTTGTTGGGAGGTCATCTTTTGCAGAAATGCTCAGGACAGGTCCCTGGTGTCACATATACGGTTTTGTGCAGATCGGACAACATACGGCAAAGTTAGAGGGCACTTCCTGTTTAAAATGGCCGACTTCCTGTTCGTCTCCGTAAACATGTTCAGGGAAGGTCCAGTAACTCACATATCTAGTTTCGTGTCAATCGGACAATGTAAGACTTTACTTCCTGTTTCGTGCGTTCCACTTCCTGTAGGGAGGTGACCTTTTACGGACATGTTGAGGAAGAGTGTGGGGTCCCACATACTAAGTTTCAAGTGGATACAACAATCCCTGTTGGAGCAGCATCAAAAACTATAAATGTAATACTGTCTGCTGTCACCAGGGGGCGCTGTATTTGAAAATTTATATTTTCATATAGACGTGTTCAGGGCCGGACTGTCATCAATCCTTGCAAGTTTGGTTCAGATCAGACCAGGATTGGCAAAGTTGTAACAGTTTGTTTTTTTAGAATTTTCTACCACCACCAGGAGGCGCTGTTTTCAAAATGTACCGTTTCAGCAACACAGTCGTCTTCAGCAACTAACCATCGTCAACTATAGCAAGTTTGGTTGGGATCAGACCTTCCATCGCAAAGTTATAAGAGTTTCATTGTCTGCTGTGAAAAATTATTATTATCTCCAATTTTGGCGCCCCCTATCTCGTACGCCATACATTACATGTTACATTACATGTCATTTAGCAGACGCTTTTATCCAATGCGACTTACAAAAGTGCATTTAAACATTTGGGTACATATAAGAGCTAGAAGTAAGTAAGAGCTTCAAGTAGAACAAACTATTAAGTGCTAGTCATAAGTGCGATGTACAAGTTTTTTTTTGTTTGTTTTTTCGTCTTAGTCGAGGTAGAGTCGGAAGAAATGTGTTTTTAGTCGGCGTCGGAAGATGTGGAGGCTTTCAGCTGTCCGGATGTCGATGGGGAGGTCGTTCCACCATTTGGGAGCGAGGACAGTGAACAGTCTCGAGTTCTGCGAGTGCCTCTGCGATCCTCTCAGTGAGGGGGCAGCGAGCCGGTTTGTCGATGCCGAGCGGAGTGGGCGGGCTGGGGTGTAGGTTTTGATCATGTCCTGGATGTAGGCTGGACCGGATCCGTTTGTAGCATGGAACGCAAGCACTAGAGTCTTGAAGCGGATGCGAGCAGCTACCGGAAGCCAGTGAAGGGAGCGGAGGAGGGGTGTAGTGTGGGAGAAATTTTGGTAAGTTGAAGACCAGTCGAGCTGCTGCATTCTGGATGAGTTGCAGAGGTCGTATGGCGCATGCAGGAAGACCAGCCAGGAGGGAGTTGCAGTAATCCAAGCGTGAGATGACAAGAGCCTGGACCAGAACCTGTGCCGCCTTCTGGGTTAGAAGAGGCCGAATCCTTCGGATGTTGTGCAACATGTATCTGCAAGATCTAGCTGTTGCAGCAATGTTGGCAGTGAGGGAGAGATGGTCGTCAAGTGTCACACCCAGGTTCCTTGCGGTGTGAGAAGGAATTACCACAGAGTTGTCGAGGGTGATGGTTAGATCTGTGGTGGGAGAGCCCTTTCCTGGGAGAAAAAGAAATTCAGTGTTGTCAAGATTGAGTTTCAGGTGATGGTCAGACATCCACTGAGAGATGTCAGTCAGACAAGCGGTGATCCGTTCTGCTACCTGTGTGTCGGAGCTGGGAAAAGAGAGAATGAGTTGGGTGTCATCGGCGTAGCTGTGATAGGAAAAACCATGAGAGCGAATAACCGAACCAAGAGAGTTGGTGTATGAGAGAAGAGGAGAGGGCCCAAGACAGAACCCTGAGGGACCCCAGTAGCTAGAGGACAGGGTTCCGACACGGATCCTCTCCAGGTTACTCTGTATGTTCGTTTTTGAAGATAGGACGAGAGTAGGGTAAGTGCAGAGCCTGAGACACCTAGTTCTTGAAGGGAGGAAGTCAGGATCTGGTGGTTAACTGTGTCAAACGCTGCAGAAAGGTCCAAGAGGATGAGCACAGAGGAGAGAGAGGCAGCCCTGGCAGTGTGGAGTTGCTCAGTGACAGCAAGAAGTGCAGTTTCGGTCGAGTGACCTGCTTTAAAACCAGACTGAAGAGGATCAAGAAGGTTGTTCCGGTGAAGGTAGGAGGAGAGTTGATTAAAGATAGCGCGCTCCAGAGTTTTGGAGAGAAAAGGAAGAAGAGAGACAGGTCTGTAGTTATTTACTTCAGACGGGTCAAGGGTGGGTTTTTTAAGGAGGGGGGTCACTCTGGCCTCTTTAAGAGAGTCCGGAAAGCAACCAGATGACAGAGATGTGTTAATGAGGTGGGTGAGGAAAGGAAGAAGATCAGAAGCAATTGACTGAAGAAGGTGAGAGGGGATAGGGTCAAGGGGGCAGGAGGTGGGGCGGGCAGAGGTTATTAGGGAAAGAACTTGATCCTGAGATAGAGGGGAGAAAGAGGATAGAGAAGGAGCTGAATGTGTGGTTGGTAGAGTGGTGAGATCAGGAGGTGGGGTTGAGAAAGAAGAGCGAATGTCATCTACCTTTTTTGTGAAGTAGTTGACAAAGTGAATTGGTAGAAGGGAGGAAGGAGGAGGGGGGGTGGGGGGATCAAGGAGGTTAGAGAAGATAGAGAAAAGTTTTTTGGGGTTAGAGAAAGAGGATTGAATTTTAGTCTGATAGAAAGATCGTTTGGCTGCAGAGATAGAGGCAGTGAAGGTGGAGAGAAGAGAGTGATAGGAAAGCAGGTCATCAGGGTGTTTTGATTTCCTCCATTTTCTTTCTGCTGCCCGTATCGTGGCTCTCTCAGCACGCACTGAGTCCGACAACCACGGGGCTGGGGAGGACTTACGAACCCGCCGGGAAGTAAGAGGACAGAGAGAGTCAAGAGAGGAGGACAGAGTAGAGAGGAAGGTGTCTGTGGCAGAGTTGGGATGCATGAGGGAGAAGGAGTCAGCTGAAGGAAGTGCTGATAGAACAGTTGAGGAGAGAGAGGAGGGAGAGAGAGAGCGAATGTTGCGACGGACAAGTGCAATATCTGATGAGATGAGATCATCAGATTGGGAGAGTGGGAGAGAGTAGGAAATGAAGAAATGATCAGAGACATGAAGTGGGGTTACCTTGAGGTCGGAGGTGGAGCAGTTTCTGGTAAAGATGAGGTCAAGGTGGTTGCCAGCTCTGTGTGTTGGTGGAGAAGGAGCAAGTGAGAGAGAAAGAGATGAAAGAAGGAGAAGTAGATCAGATGACTTCTCTGACTGGATGTTGAAGTCACCAAGAAGAACAAGTGGTGGACCATTTTCTGGGATGTTTGAGAGGAGGACATCAAGTTCCTCCAAGAAGTGTCCCAATGGGCCTGGTGGACGGTAGATGACGACAATGATGAGTTTTACTGGGTGAGTTATAGTTACAGCATGAAATTCAAATGACTGTGAAGAGAAGTGAGGCAGTGGGAAAAGAGTGAAAGTCCAGTTGGGGTTGATAAGCAGACCTGTCCCGCCACCTCTTCCAGTGGATCTGGGTGTGTGGGAGAAGGAGTGGGCAGAGGAGAGAGCCGCAGGGGTGGCTGAGTTGGAGGGTGTTATCCAAGTCTCTGTGAGAGCAAGGAAGTCCAGACATTGCTCAGTAGCAAAGCCAGAGATGAACTCAGTCTTGCGGGTAGCTGACTGGCAGTTCCACAGGCCCCCTGCAACAAGGTGTTGGATGTGTGTGGAGCGGGTGGGATAGATAAGTGAGGAAAGGTTACGGTGGTGCTGTGAATGATTGTGAGGTTTGTAATATCTATGAGAAGAGACATGAACAGGAATGGAAAAAACGCACATATGTGAAAAGTAGTAGGTAACAGTTGTAGGTACAGGTACTTAGCCTCATTAGCCTCCTTGTTAGACTCCGGTTTAGAGTCCTTTGTCTTTGTCTTCCTGAGTCTTGACTCCGGTTTAGACTCCTTTGTCTTTGTCTTCCTGAGTCTTCGTCTGAAGAGTCTGCCGCTGAAGCTGCCGCTTCAAAGTAAGTGCTGCTTTTTAAAAGACACCTGATTAGGTGCTGATTAATTGCAGCTGAGTGGCCACTCCCTCTAGCCAATGACACTTCAGTGAAGCTGATTAGAGGCTGATTGGTTACAGCTGTGTTGGCCACTCCCCTGTAGCCAGTGAAACTTCTCACCTGGTGATGGTGATGGCTCAATAGAAACTAGGTCAAAACAGCAACAATAACAACTTTGTCTTTGACCTAGCAGACAAAATATCTTAAACAACTTTCACCTTAACTACACAGACAAGTCAAAAGTCACTAAAGTCAAGCAACACAGTTAGATAAAATAGCAAATAATGAAATAGCAACCAAATAAGAAAGACCTACAGAAGTGATACTTAGCTTAATTCCAGTAGTCCTATGAGATACCCAGATAGTCCAAATGCACACTGACAAATGCTGGTTTGGGTCTGGTTTAAATCTTACTCAGCTGTGTTGGCCACTCCCCTGTAGCCAGTGAAACTTCTCACCTGGTGATGGTGATGGCTCAATAGAAACTAGGTCAAAACAGCAACAATAACAACTTTGTCTTTGACCTAGCAGACAAAATATCTTAAACAACTTTCACCTTAACTACACAGACAAGTCAAAAGTCACTAAAGTCAAGCAACACAGTTAGATATATTAGCAAATAATGAAATAGCAACCAAATAAGAAAGACCTACAGAAGTGATACTTAGCTTAGTTCCAGTAGTCCTATGAGATACCCAGATAGTCCAAATGCACACTGACAAATGCTGGTTTGGGTCTGGTTTAAATCTTACTCAGCTGTGTTGGCCACTCCCCTGTAGCCAGTGAAACTTCTCACCTGGTGATGGTGATGGCTCAATAGAAACTAGGTCAAAACAGCAACAATAACAACTTTGTCTTTGACCTAGCAGACAAAATATCTTAAACAACTTTCACCTTAACTACACAGACAAGTCAAAAGTCACTAAAGTCAAGCAACACAGTTAGATAAAATAGCAAATAATGAAATAGCAACCAAATAAGAAAGACCTACAGAAGTGATACTTAGCTTAATTCCAGTAGTCCTATGAGATACCCAGATAGTCCAAATGCACACTGACAAATGCTGGTTTGGGTCTGGTTTAAATCTTACTCAGCTGTGTTGGCCACTCCCCTGTAGCCAGTGAAACTTCTCACCTGGTGATGGTGATGGCTCAATAGAAACTAGGTCAAAACAGCAACAATAACAACTTTGTCTTTGACCTAGCAGACAAAATATCTTAAACAACTTTCACCTTAACTACACAGACAAGTCAAAAGTCACTAAAGTCAAGCAACACAGTTAGATATATTAGCAAATAATGAAATAGCAACCAAATAAGAAAGACCTACAGAAGTGATACTTAGCTTAGTTCCAGTAGTCCTATGAGATACCCAGATAGTCCAAATGCACACTGACAAATGCTGGTTTGGGTCTGGTTTAAATCTTACTCAGCTGTGTTGGCCACTCCCCTGTAGCCAGTGAAACTTCTCACCTGGTGATGGTGATGGCTCAATAGAAACTAGGTCAAAACAGCAACAATAACAACTTTGTCTTTGACCTAGCAGACAAAATATCTTAAACAACTTTCACCTTAACTACACAGACAAGTCAAAAGTCACTAAAGTCAAGCAACACAGTTAGATATATAGCAAATAATGAAATAGCAACCAAATAAGAAAGACCTACAGAAGTGATACTTAGCTTAATTCCAGTAGTCCTATGAGATACCCAGATAGTCCAAATGCACACTGACAAATGCTGGTTTGGGTCTGGTTTAAATCTTACTCAGCTGTGTTGGCCACTCCCCTGTAGCCAGTGAAACTTCTCACCTGGTGATGGTGATGGCTCAATAGAAACTAGGTCAAAACAGCAACAATAACAACTTTGTCTTTGACCTAGCAGACAAAATATCTTAAACAACTTTCACCTTAACTACACAGACAAGTCAAAAGTCACTAAAGTCAAGCAACACAGTTAGATAAAATAGCAAATAATGAAATAGCAACCAAATAAGAAAGACCTACAGAAGTGATACTTAGCTTAATTCCAGTAGTCCTATGAGATACCCAGATAGTCCAAATGCACACTTTTTAAAATACAATATTTTAAAAAGCTTTTGATAGCTTTTGATGCTCAACTCGTCCACATTGATCTCACCAAGTTTGAAGGTGATCGCACAAAAGCTCTAGGAGGAGTTAATTGAAATACCAGCTGTCATATTGTCTGCTGTCACCAGGGGGCGCTGTTTTCGAAATTAAATATTTTCATATAGACGTCTTTAGGGCCGGACTATCGTCAATCCTAGCAAGTTTGGTTCAGATCGGACCAGGATTCGCGAAGTTGTAGCAGTTTGATTTTTTGTCGCAAAAATCCAACTTCGCATCATTACCATGGCAACATCATGTAACTCTACGCCATCATATTGAGCATGCATCATCTACCTTGTGTTTAGGGTGATTTTTACCAATTTTGAGTTTGATACGATAATCTCTGTAAAAGTTATTCCCGAAATTGTAAAAGTAACTTTTTTTTTTATTTTCTGCCACCACCAGGAGGCGATGTTTACAAACTTGACAGTTTTTGCATAGGCCTCTTCAGCAAGCGCCCATCATCAATCGCCACAAGTTTGGTTAAGATCAAACCTTCTATCGCAAAGTTATAAGAGTTTTGTTGCCTGTGGCGAAAATCTTAAATTTTCACCAACTTTGACGCCCCCTTTCTCGTACGCCATGATACTTATTAAAAAGTTTTCAGGCACTTTAGATCCTCAACTTGTCCACAGTGACCTCACCAAGTTTGAACATGATCCCATGTAAGCTCTGGGACAAGTTCGTTCACATACCATTGCTGCGAAATGGCCAAAATAGGCCAAAAATGGCCGTTCAACCCAAGATGGCGGCCTTCCTGTAGGACTTACAGCCGCGCTAGCGCGGACTTTTTGGACCGTCCTGACATGCTTAACATGTGTACCGACTTTCGTGCATGTACGTGAAACACGAGAAAAATCGGCCTGATGAAAGCTGTTTTTCATTTTCGTAAGCCCCGCTCACTTTTAATTTTGTACGCAGTGACCCCGAACTACTATCAGACGTAAATTTACACCAGGTTTGATGCACTCGCAAAAATTGGTGAGTTTCCGTGTATGGGAAAGGCCTCAAAAAGGCGATTCATTTAGAGGAATAATAATAATAATAACTAGTACCGCGCGCGGTTCTGAACGGGTTCGAGCCAACCCGCGCGAGTCGCCGTGTGCCACGGCTCCCCGCGCACCTCGCGCTCTCACCCGTTCATTCACCGCGCGCGGTACTAGTTATTTTCAGTACTAGTTATTTTCAGCGGCGTCCCCGCACATGTCGATCCAACTTTCGGGGGGGATCGGCAACGTATGGCAAAGTTGTAGGGCACTTCCTGTTTAAAATGGCCGACTTCCTGTTCGGTCAAATGCGCGTCCGTAAACGTGTTCAGGGAAGTTCCCTTGTCTTACATATCAAGTTTTTTGCAGATCGGACAATCTTAGAGTTTACTTCCTGTTTCGGGCATTCCACTTCATGTTGGGAGGTCATCTTTTGCAGACATGCTCAGGACAGGTCCCTGGTGTGACATATAAGGTTTCGTGCAAATTGGACAACGTACGGCAAAGTTAGCGGGCACTTCCTGTTTAAAATGGCCAACTTCCTGTTCGTCTCTGGAAACATGTTCAGGGAAGGTCCCGTAACTCACATATCTAGTTTTGTGTCAATCGGACAATGTAAGACTTTACTTCCTGTTTCGGGCGTTCCACTTCCTGTAGGGAGGTGACCTTTTACAGACATGCTCAGAACAGGTCCCTGGTGTCACATATAAGGTTTTGTGCAGATCGGACAATGTACTGCAAAGTTAGAGGGCACTTCCTGTTTAAAATGGCCGACTTCCTGTTCGTCTCCGGAAACATGTTCAGGGAAGGTCCCGTAACTCACATATCTAGTTTCGTGTCAATCGGACAATGTAAGACTTTACTTCCTGTTTCGTGCGCATTCCACTTCCTGTAGGGAGGTGACCTTTTACGGACATGTTGAGGAAGGGTCTGGGGTCCCACATACAGTGCCTGACAAAAGTCTTGTCACATCCATTTTGTAGAAAAAACAGCTCATAACCTACCTTTAAATTAATCCATTGGTTTTAGAAATGGCTCATATGAAAGCTAAAACCCTCCTAAATCATGTTCAATATACTAAAATAAATTTGCTTCACTGAAGAAAGATTGATCATTTAATGAACACAGAAAGGTCAGATTTTGGCAAGACAAAAGTTTTGTCGCCTACAGAGAGTAATGTGAAAATGTAACAAATAATTTACTTCAAATACAAAAATATGCTGCATAACATCAGCAAATTAAGCAGTGGTGCTGTGAGATCCATATTTAATATCTTGTATGACTTCCATGAGCTTGAAGGACTGCATCCATGCGGTTCGATAATGATTCATGCAAGTCATCAGGAATAGCAAAGAAAGCAGTCTTACATGCCTCCCAGAGTTCATCAAGATTCTTTGGTATTGTCTTCCATGCTTCCTCTTTCATTCTACCCCAGACATGCTCAATGATGTTCATGTCTGGTGACTGGGCTGGCCAGTTCTGGAGCACCTTGATCTTCATCGCCTTGAGGAACTTTGACGTAGAGGTGGAAGTATGCGATGGGGGACCATCCTGCTGCAAAATTTGACTCCTTTTATGTTTCGGAATGTAAGAGGTAGCTAATACTTCTTGAAATTTTAGGCTATTGATATTGCCTTCCACCCTGCAAATCTCTCACACACCCCTTTACTGGATGTAACCCCAGACCATGATTTTTCCACCACCAAACTTAACTGTTTTCTGGGTGAATCTCGGATCTATGCGGGCTCTAGTAGGTCTCCTGCAATATTTACGGCGGCTGTGATGTAATTCAACCGAAGATTCATCTGAGAAATCCACCTTCTGCCACTTTTCCAGCGTCCATCCTTTTAGCAGGCTGTGGGCCTTGGCAAATGCCACACGTTTTTTTAATTGCCTTTTGTTTAGTGCTGGTTTCTGGGCACAGAGGCCATTTCGAGACAGAATTCTACGAACTGTTCTGGTTGACATGGGGACTTTAGGTGACCAGGCCTGGTGAAGCTCTGCTGCAGTGGAAAAGGGGCTGGCCTTGGATTTTCGAGCAGTTGTCTTGCAGGGTCTGCCGGACCTGGGCTTGTCAAAAACATCTCCAGTCTCTTCTAATCTTTTTCTTACACTTTGTATTTGACGCTGAGACACATTGAAGGTGTCAGCCACCTCAGCAGTGGATCTGGTCTTCAGCCTCTTGATAATCAACGCTTTGGTCTCAGGGTGAATCTTAGGCATGTTGTCAGAGGTCAAGTTGCAGTTGAAGTGAATGTCTGGTGTGATGGGGTTCTTTTTATACACACCCGCTAATTGATTGATCAATTATTGATCACAGGAGAGGCTGTAATCTAGGATTGGGTGCATCATATGACAAGGCGACAAGACTTTTGTCTTTGCAAAAACTGACTCAGTGGGCTTTACCAAGCTGTGAACGTTAGAATGCTTTTCAGAAGTTTCATTTGGCACCAAAACATTACTTCAAAAACTGTTGGGATTAAAATTAGCCATTTCTTGTAAAAGAAAATTGATTAGACATATATTTAAGGGGCACTTAAGGTCAACTTGTACCCAGGCGACAAGACTTTTGTCAGGGACTGTACTAAGTTTCAAGTGGATACAACAATCCCTGTTGGAGCAGCATCAAAAACTATAAATGTAATTCTGTCTGCTGTCACCAGGGGGCGCTGTATTTGAAAATTAATATTTTCAAATAGACGTGTTCAGGGCCGGACTGTCATCAATCCTTTCAAGTTTGGTTCAGATCGGACCAGGATTGGCAAAGTTGTAACAGTTTGTTTTTTTAGAATTTTCTACCACCACCAGGAGGCGCTGTTTTCAAAATGTACCGTTTCAGCAACACAGTCGTCTTCAGGAACTAACCATCATCAACTATAGCAAGTTTGGTTGGGATCAGACCTTCCATCGCAAAGTTATAAGAGTTTCATTGTCTGTTGTGAAAAATTATCTCCAATTTTGGCGCCCCCTATCTTGTACGCCATACAATATTTTAAAAAGCTTTGATAACTTTTGATGCTCAACTCGTCCACATGGATCTCACCAAGTTTGAAGGTGATCGCACAAAAGCTCTAGGAGGAGATAATTGAAATACAAGCTGTCATATTGTCTGCTGTCACCAGGGGGCGCTGTTTTCGAAATTGAATATTTTCATATAAATGTCTTTAGGGCAGGACTGTCATCAATCCTAGCAAGTTTGGTTCAGATCGGACCAGGATTCGCGAAGTTGTAGCAGTTTCATTTTTTGTCCCAAAAATCCGACTTTGCGTCGTTGCCATGGCAACACCGTTAAATGATTTGTCGTCATATTGATCACGCATCATCTACCATGTGTTTTGACTGTTGTCACCAATTTTGAGTGCGGTACGATTATCTGTGTAAAAGTTATTCCCGAAATCGTAAAAAAACTTTTTTTTGGTGTATTTTCGTGCAGTGTTCTTATGTCAACACCGTTGAACGATTTGTTATCATATTCAGCAAGCATCATCTACCATGTGTTTTACATGTTTTCATTCATGATGATGATACAATGATGATACAATGAAATTTGTTAAAGTTATAAGGGAAATTGTGAACTTGTATTTTCTGTTACCACCAGAAGGCGCTGTTTTCAAAATGTACAATTTTTGCATAAGCATCTTCAGCATGATCCCATCATCGATCGTCACGAGTTTGGTTAAGATCTGACCTTCCATCGCAAAGTTATAAGAGTTTGTTGTTGTAGCAAAATGCCAGACGTCATATTGTCTGCCGTCAACAGGGGGCACTGTTTTTGAAAGTGAATATTTTCATATAGGCATCTTCAGTGATTGACTATCATCAATCCTAGCAAGTTTGGTTCAGATTGGAATAGCATTCGCAAAGTGGTAGCAGTTTGTTTTTTGTCGCAAATATCTGACTTTGCAGTGTTGTCATGGCAACACTGTTGAACAATTTGTTATCATATTGGGCACGCATCATCTACCATGTGTTTTGAATGTTTTCCCAAATTTTGAGTTTGATACAAGGAAATTTGTTAAAGTTATAAGGGAAATTGTGAACTTGTACTTTCTGTTACCACCAGGTGGCGCTGTTTCCAAAATTTACAGTTTTTGCATAGGCATCTTCAGCAAGAGCCCATCATCGATCATCACAAGTTTGATTAAGATCTGACCTTCAATCGCAAAGTTATAAGAGTTTGTTGAGTGTTGCGAAATACCAGACTTCCTAGTGTTTGCCACCACCAGGAGGCACTGTTTTCGAAATTTACAGTTTTTGCATAGACATCTTTAGCAAGAGCCCATCATCGATTGTCACTAGTTTGGTTAATATCTGACCTTCCATGGCAAAGTTATAAGAGATTGTTGTGTGTTGCGAGGAATTGTGATTTTCGCCAACTTTGCCGCCCTTCTTCTTGTTCGCCGTGATACTTAATGAAAAGATTTTGATACCTTTGTATCAAAAACTGTACATTTTTAGCACAGCGCCTACTTGTGGTAACAAAAAATACAAAAAAAACAATTTCAGTAATAACTTTTACATAGTTAATCGTATCAAACTCAAAATTTGTGACAACATTCAAAACACATGATAGATGATGCGTGCTTATTATGATAACAAATGGTTCAACGGTGTTGCCACGGCAATACTGCAAAGTCAGATATTTGTGACAAAAAAACAAACTGCTACAACTTTGCAAATCTGAGTCCAATCTGAACCAAACTTGCTGGGATTTATGATAGTCCAGCCCTGACGACACCTATATGTGAATATTTACTTTCCAAAACAGCACCTCCTTGTGACAGCAGGCACTATGACACCTGATATTTGAATTAACTAGTCCTAGAGTTTTTGTGCGATCACCTTGAAAGTTGGATAGGTCACTGTGAACAAGTTGCCGAGCATAAGTTCCTGAAAGCTTTTTAAAATGTCGCTCGGTGTACGAGATAGGGGGCGCCAAAGTTGGTGTTCATTCATATTTTTCACAACAAAAGGCGAAACTCTTACAACCCGTAAAACTTGTCCTCCTGAGGTTTTGTTGCCTGTGGGGAAAAAATTTCACCAACTTTGCCGGCCCCTTTCTCGTACGCCATGCGACATTTGAACTAACCATAAGCATCGTAAGCTCCTGAACTTGTCCAAAGTGACCTCACCAAGTTTGAACATGATCCCATGTAAGCTCTAGGACAAGTTCGTTCAAATACCAATGGTGCGAAATGGCCAAAATCGGCAAAAAATGAACTTTCAATCCAAGATGGCGGCTTTCCTGTTCGTTTTAGAGCTTAGGCTTGCCTAGGTTTTTTGACCGTCCCGACCCAAGGAACGCGTGTACCAAGTTTTGTGCATGTACATTAAACGTGCTCCTCAGGACGACAAGTTTTAGGGGGTGGAGCAGTTATTTGCCCCGCCCACTTTCATTTTTTAACGCACATTCCCGGAAACACTAATAAACATAAATTTACACCAGGTCTGATGTGCTTGCAAAAATTGGTGAGTTTTGGGGCATGTTCAGGGCCTCAAAAAGGCGATTCATTTAGAGGAAAAATAATAATAATAAGAACTAGTACCGCAAGCGGTAATCAACGGGTTCGAGCTTGACGGCTCGCGGGTCTCCCTGCGCCCACCTCGCCGTGCGAGTCCTCTAGCTCATCTTCCGTTCATTCATTGCTTGCGGTAGTAGTTATTTTCAGCTTGGACTATTTTCAGCGTCCATGTGTTAAGTTAGAGGGCACTTCCTGTTTAAAATGGCAGACTTCCTCTTTTTCCTATTTAATTTAATTTAATTTAATTTAATTTAATTTAATTTAATTTAATTTAATTTAATTTAATTTTATGATTAAGTGCAATATAGGCTATGGTATTGGTATTGGTATTGGTTCAATATGTGCAGTAATTGCAAGTTTTAATAAAAATTTAACCCTCCACTTGTTTTTTTTATTTTGGCCCCCCGTGTATTTGACTTTGGCATTACTGCTTTACAGACATGTTCCGGGCGGGTTTGAGGTCTCACATATCAAGTTTCAAGTGAATACAGCAATCCCAATTAGAGCAGCATGAGAAACTGTAAATGTTAGATTTGATAGATTTGTAGGCAAATGCCTCCATCATGTGGCGAACAAAGGTTACTGCACTGACGAACCACTCAGTAGAGTTGATCCTGTGCAGTGTTCTTATGTCAACACCGTTGAACGATTTGTTATCATATTCAGCAAGCATCATCTACAATGTGTTTTACATGTTTTCATTCATGATGATGATACAATGATGATACAATGAAATTTGTTAAAGTTATAAGGGAAATTGTGAACTTGTATTTTCTGTTACCACCAGAAGGCGCTGTTTTCAAAATGTACAGTTTTTGCATAAGCATCTTCAGCAAGATCCCATCATCGATCGTCATGAGTTTGGTTAAGATCTGACCTTCCATCGCAAAGTTATAAGAGTTTGTTGTTGTAGCAAAATGCCAGACGTCATATTGTCTGCCGTCAACAGGGGGCACTGTTTTTGAAAGTGAATATTTTCATATAGGCATCTTCAGTGATTGACTATCATCAATCCTAGCAAGTTTGGTTCAGATTGGAATAGCATTCGCAAAGTGGTAGCAGTTTGTTTTTTGTCGCAAATATCTGACTTTGCAGTGTTGTCATGGCAACACTGTTGAACAATTTGTTATCATATTAGGCACGCATCATCTACCATGTGTTTTGAATGTTTTCCCAAATTTTGAGTTTGATACAAGGAAATTTGTTAAAGTTATAAGGGAAATTGTGAACTTGTACTTTCTGTTACCACCAGGTGGCGCTGTTTCCAAAATTTACAGTTTTTGCAAAGGCATCTTCAGCAAGAGCCCATCATCGATCATCACAAGTTTGATTAAGATCTGACCTTCAATAGCAAAGTTATAAGAGTTTGTTGTGTGTTGCGAAATACCAGACTTCCTAGTGTTTGCCACCACCAGGAGGCACTGTTTTCGAAATTTACAGTTTTTGCATAGACATCTTTAGCAAGAGCCCATCATCGATTGTCACTAGTTTGGTTAATATCTGACCTTCCATGGCAAAGTTATAAGAGATTGTTGTGTGTTGCGAGGAATCGTGATTTTCGCCAACTTTGCCGCCCTTCTTCTTGTTCGCCGTGATACTTAATGAAAAGATTTTGATACCTTTGTATCCTCAACTTGTCCACAGTGACCTCAGCAAGTTTGAAGGTGATCCCATGAAAGCTCTATGACAAGTGCGTTCACATAACATTGGTGCGAAACGGCCAAAATCTACTTTCAATCCAAGATGGCGGCTTTCCCGTGCGTTTTAGAGCATAGGCTGCTTTGAATTTTTTGACCGTCCTGACCTAAGGAACGCGTGAGTACCAAGGTTAGTGCATGTACATTAAACGTGCATTAAACGTGGAGGACAAGTTTTAGGGGTTATAAGAGTTTTTCCTTTTGTTGTGAAAAATATGAATGAACGCCAACTTTGGCGCCCCCTATCTCAAAAACCATGCGACATTTTGAAAAACTTTTAATAACTTTAGATCTTCAACTTGTCCACAGTGACGTCACCCAGTTTGAAGGTGATCCCATTAAAGCTCTATGACAAGTGCGTTCACATACCATTGGTGCGAAATGGCCAAAATCTGCAAAAAATTTACTTTCAATCCAAGATGGCGGCTTTCCTGTTCGTTTTAGAGCTTTGGCTACGCTGACTTTTTTGACCGTCTGGACCTAAGGAATGCGTGAGTACCAGGTTTCGTGGATGTACATTCAACGTGCTCCTCAGGAGGACAAGTTTTACGGGTTGTAAGAGTTTCGCCTTTTGTTGTGAAAAGTATGAATGAACACCAACTTTGGCGCCCCCTATCTCGTACACCGAGTGACATTTTAAAAAGCTTTCAGTAACTTATGCGCGGCAACTTTTTCACAGTGACCTCACCAACTTTCAAGGTGATCGCATAAAAACTCTAGGAGAAGTTCATTCAAATATCAGGTGTCATAGTGTCTGTTGTCACCAGGAGGCGCTGTTTTTGAAAGTGAACATTTTCATATAGGTGTCTTCAGGGCCGGACTATCATCAATCCTAGCAAGTTTGGTTCAGATTGGACTCAGATTCGCAAAGTTGTAGCAGTTTGTTTTTTTGTCACAAATATCTGACTTTGCAGTGTTGCTATGGCAACACGGTTAAACAATTTGTTATTATAATAAGCACGCATCATCTATAATGTGTTTTGAACGTGTTCACAAATTTTGAGTTTGATACGATTAACTATGTAAAAGTTATTACCGAAATTGTGTATTTGTTGTATTTTCTGTTACCACAAGGAGGCGCTGTGCTAAAAATGTACAGTTTTTCCACAGACTTCTTCAGCAATGGTCCATCATCAACCCTAGGTCATTTGGTTGGGATGTGACCTTCTATTGCAAAGTTATAAGAGTTTTGTTGCCTGTGGCGAAAAATAAAAATTTTCACCAATTTTGCCGGCACCTTTCTCGTACGCCATGATACTTATTAAAAAGTTTTTAACTACTTTAGATCCTCAACTTGTCCAAAGTGACCTCACCAAGTTTGAACGTGATCCCATGTAAGCTCTAGGACAAGTTCGTTCAAATACCGATGGTGCGAAATGGCCAAAATCGGCAAAAAATGAATTTTCAATCCAAGATGGCGGCTTTCCTGTTCGTTTTAGAGCATAGGCTACGCTGACTTTTTTGACCGGCCCGACCTAAGGAACGCGTGTACCAAGTTTCGTGCATGTACATTAAACGTGCTTCTCAGGCCCACACGATTTAGGGGGTGGAGCAGTTATTTGCCCCGCCCACTTTCATTTTTTAACACACATTCCCCGAAACACTAACAAACGTAAATTTACACCAGGTCTGATGCGCTTGCAAAAATTGGTGAGTTTTGGGGCATGTTCAGGGCCTCAAAAATGCGATTCATTTGGTAGGCGGAAGAAGAAGAAGAAGAACGAGCTTGACGGCTCGCGGGTCTCCCTGCGCCCACCTCGCCGTGCGAGACGTCTAGCTCATCTTCCGTTCATTCACCGCTTGCGGCAGTAGTAATTTTCAGCTTAGACTATTTTCAGCGTCCATGTGCTAAGTTAGATGGCACTTCCTGTTTAAAATGGCCGACTTCCTGTTTGGTGAAAGGTGTGTCCGTAAACGTGTTCAGGGACGTTCCTCACATATCAAGTTTTGTGAAGATTGGAAAATGTTAGACTTGACTTCCTGTTTCGGGAGTTCTACTTCCTGTAGGGAGGTTATCCTTTACAGCACATATGTCAGAATCAAGGCCCGTGAATGAGTTATGTCTGGCCCACGGGATGATTTTTAATTACTATTAAAACCGGCTTGCACTATTATGTGCCCTCAGCACCATAATACTACACATCCCAAGATGCACTGTGAGTGCGATCCCGTGTCATCCTTCATGAACAGCATCACAGTCACAGTGGAAAACTAAACATTGCTGTCATTTTTCATCTCCCTCTCCCCCAAATAGACAAATAGAAAAGTAGACGGTGAAAACAGGGTTTTCAAGACAGGTGGGAGGCAGAATAATGTTCACCGAAGTAAAAGGAAAGCCTGTGTGTCTTGTGTGTGGAGACAGTGTGTCGTTATGAAAGAATATAACTTAAGAAGGCACTATGAAACATGCAACTGTTTTGCACTTTTCAAGTTTGCACTAACTTCTAATTTTATTATAAAAGACAGACATTGGTGAGGATCAGAGCAGCACACTGATTTGTTTTGTAACATGCTGTTTCATTTTTGCATTTATCTTGCCATTGAGCTTTGAAGGAAAATAACATTTTGCTGTTTACCTGTTAAAAAGAAGACGGAAAAACGTTTTCAATTTGTTACTGAAAGAGCCTTGAGAAAATATTGCAACTGATTTTATTTATATTTTGCTTAATTTAATTTAATTTAATTTAATTTAATTTAATTTAATTTAATTTAATTTAATTTAATTTAATGATTGAGTGCAATATAGGCTGTGGTATTGGTATTGGTTCAATATGTGCAGTAATTGCAAGTTTTAATAAATATTTAATCCTCCACCTGTACCATTTTTTTTATTTTGGCCCCCCGTGTATTTGACTTTGGCATTACTGCTTTACAGACATGTTCCGGACGGGTCTGAGGTCTCACGTATGAAGTTTCAAGTGGATACAACAATCCCAATTAGAGCAGCATGAGAAACTGTAAATGTTAGATTTGATAGATTTGTAGGCAAATGCCTCCATCATGTGGCGAACAATGGTTACTGCATGAACAAACCACTCAGTTGAGGGAATCCTTTGCATTTTTGCCAGGCAACACCATTTAACGATTTGTTATCATATTCAGCAAGCATCATCTACCATGTGTTTTACATGTTTTCATTCATTTTGAGTATGATACAATGAAATTTGTTAAAGTTATAAGGGAAATTCTGAAATTGTATTTTCTGTTACCACCAGAAGGCGCTGTTTTCAAAATGTACAGTTTTTGCATAAGCATCTTCAGCAAGATCCCATCATCGATCGTCACAAGTTTGGTTAAGATCTGACCTTCCATCGCAAAGTTATAAGAGTTTGTTGTTGTAGCTAAATACCAGACGTCATATTGTCTGCCGTCAACAGGGGGCACTGTTTTTGAAAGTGAATATTTTCATATAGGCATCTTCAGGAATTAAATATCATCAATCCTAGCAAGTTTGATTCAGATTGGAATAGTATTCGCAAAGTGGTAGCTGTTTGTTTTTTGTCGCAAATATCTGACTTTGCAGTTTTGTCATGGCAACACTGTTGAACAATTTGTTATCATATTAGTCACGCATCATCTACCATGTGTTTTGAATGTTTTCCCAAATTTTGAGTTTGATACAAGGAAATTTGTTAAAGTTATAAGGGAAATTGTGAACTTGTACTTTCTGTTACCAGCAGGTGGCGCTGTTTCCAAAATTTACAGTTTTTGCATAGGCATCTTTAGCAAAAGCCCATCATTGATCATCACAAGTTTGGTTAAGATCTGACCTTCAATCGCAAAGTTATAAGAGTTTGTTGTGTGTTGCGAAATACCAGACTTCCTAGTGTTTGCTACCACCAGGAGGCGATGTTTTCAAAATTTACAGTTTTTGCATAGACATCTTTAGCAAGGGCCCATCATCGATCGTCACTAGTTTGGTTAATATCTGACCTTCCATGGCAAAGTTATAAGAGATTGTTGTGTGTTGCGAGGAATCGTGATTTTCGCCAACTTTCCTGACCTTCTTCTTGTTCGCTGTGATACTTAATGAAAAGATTTTGATACCTTTGGATCCTCAACTTGTTCACAGTGACCTCACAAAGTTTCAAGGTGATCCCATGAAAGCTCTATGACA